>NW_006204028.1:1908119-1909578 GCF_000334495.1 Tupaia belangeri chinensis | reverse complement strand
TTTGGGGGGGGGGTGATTTCTCACTTTCTGTCTCTCTCTGTCTCTCTGGTGAGTGCACGCACCCTATACCAACAATCTCTCTTAAAAAAAAAAAAAATCGTGATCTTAGAGTTGCAGCCAAAAAGGAGTTTGCTCCTCCCAACTCTTTCTACTCAACTTAAAACAACAAAAACAAGCCAGATCTAGTTCTCTGAGATCCAGTCCTGCTCAGGCTTCTTGCATTACCGTGCCTGGGCCCACTCTCTCTGGTGTCCAGGAGAGTGTTCTGATCACAGCCTTGTGATTGGCAGAACAGGCTCAGAGGGGTGCTGACCTCCGCACTGTGGATGGCAAAGATAACACCACCACTGACACAGCTGCATAACCAAGGCTCTTGCACGTTTGTGATCTTGTGGGGTCCTTTAACTGCCTGGTGACCCCAGGAAGGCAGCTTTCAGTAAGGAAAGCTGTTAGAGACCAGCCAAGCTACTGCCCTGGTGGGTACTCAGCTGGCCAGCCCCATCCCTCCCCTTGCACTGAGAACAGAAGAAAACAGGCCTCTGAGAGGCTGGCGAGGAGCAAAAGCAGTGTTTGTCAGCAGCTGATGAGAGGGGAGACTACTAAAATCAGTGGGCTAAGTGGGGAAGGCTGGGACTGATCCCCCCTCCCCCCACGAAGCAGTCCAGCGCAGAGGCAGTGTCCTAGCAGCAGAGCCCAGGCCTCGGGCCTTGCCCCTCCCCCTCAGGATGGACTACAGGCCCACACTCAGACTCTGTGCCCATAAAGGCCAGATGAAGCGCTGGTCCAGAACCTGGCGGCAGCGCCGGGCCCCTGCAGCCACCAGCTGCAGCCCAGAGCGTGCCAGCGCGACCAACTTTTCCAAGTTGTCTAGGCGCTAGGGTGAAGGGTGCCTACTCCCCAGCGCGCGCCAAACGGAGGTGGGGCAGCCCGGGATCTTCCAGCCCAAGCGAGTTCGGTCTCCACCGAAGTTCTTCAGCACCCCAAGGTCCCCTCCCGGAGGTTACGCCTCCCCACCCCCCACACCAGTTCCCGGGGCCCAGTACCTGAGCAGGCGGACACCCTGCAAACTCGCTTCCTGCCAACTCCGAGAGAGAACAGCCCGGGCCCCCAGCACTCCCGGGCTCCCGGCGCACAGCCTTCCGAGGCGCAGCATCCCGATGTAGACAACCATGGTTCACTTCGCCCCGCGTCCCGACCTGAGTAAACTTTTAAAGTGAGCCAAGGCGGGGCGAGAGCGGAGCAGGCGGGGAGGTGGGAGGGTCGCCTCTGCCTATGGGTGCGGAGGACTCAGTCCGGGTAGGGCGGGGCGAGGCAAGGAGGTGGCGTCTGTGCAGAGTTCGGGGGCCTAGAATTCTGTTGATTTCGTAGTGGGGAGCCAGTATTGTACTAAGGCAGGGTCAGATGGCAAGGCCAAGCCGGGTCCACGTCCTGAGCCCAATTTAGCGCGCGGGTCACGTGC
>NW_006204028.1:1902975-1907874 GCF_000334495.1 Tupaia belangeri chinensis | reverse complement strand
CACCCCCAGCCTCCGGGGCCCCAACAGCTGCAGCTGGAGGCCAAAGGAGCAGACGCGAAGATCTCCCATGGCGTGCCAGCTGGGGCAGAGTGCCCGCGTGCACCGGGTGGGGAGACAGCCAGGACAAAGGGTGTCGCGGGTGAGCCCTCTCTGGGCTTCTTGGCACAGGGCCGAGTTCCAGCTGAAGCCACACATTAGCTACGAAGGAACGCCAATAGGTAACCCCATCTACCTCAAAGCAACCTTCTGTTTCTGCCTCTGTGCTTAGCCTAGACCCTCGGAGTAGGGCCCCCTGACTGCACAATGAAGGGTCGTCAGAGTCTAGAACCTGCGTACCTCACCCCTACTTATCTGCCCTAGCTTGGGGCCTAGGGCAGTTCCCTGCGCTGGCCACTGGGGACAGAGTGGACCGAGGCGGCCCGAGGCTCAGCCCTGCACCCCCACTCTCACCTTCCCTTCTCACTCTCCAGCCGCTCCCTACCCGAGAACCAGGTATGGTGCGGGGTGCGGGTGCAAGAGGGGTAGGAAGAGCTGGGCAGCGCAGGTGACTGACTCTCCTCCTGGCTGGGAAAGGTGGCGGTTTATACAAGTTCCAGGGCCTAGCAGTCTTGGCCTAGCCTTGACCCTTACTCCAGAGGAGGAGGGGAGAAGAATGGGGGAAAGGCCCTGGCAGGGTGACCTCCCCTCTTCTGACCTGGAGATGAAGTAAGCCCGCCAGGCAGAAGGGGCAGTGGGGTGGGGCCTGGCCTGAGAAGAACTTTGCCCTATCTGGGACCTTTGGCTCAGCTGTGGTCATGAGGAGGCAGCCATGCGCCTCTTCCTTATGATTCTGAGAGAGGCCTTAAATCCCCTTAGAATCCTGGCTCCTGGGGAGGGTCCCCTACCTGGAACTGTGCTGTGTTGAGGCAGGAAGGAGCAGAGCGATTCCAGCCGGCTGGACTTGCGTGTCTTTCTAATTAGACTCATGGTGTCTGATAGTCCCACCCAGAGATGTGGTCCACCAGGTCTGGGGTCCCAGCCACGTTTGTGGATTTTGCCATTAACTTGCTGGGTGACCCTGGGTAAGTCATTGCCTCTCTCTGGGCCTTTGAAATGAGGGATAGATGTTGATCTCTCTCTCTTTTTCTTTTTGAACTTGCCAGAGGGCATGTGCACTGGCTAGAGAGAGAGGCAGAGAGGGCCCATGGGGCGTGGTCATGCTGCAGTCCCTTCTCCATCTCGTGGGGACTGGGGTCACCTATGCACACTCGAAGCCATGTTTTTCAAGCCTCTGGGTTCAGACTTGGATCACAGCTGGCCATGTGGAATCTGGTTCCCTCAACTAGCAGGCTACCAGGCTGGCTCTGCATTATTGTAAATAAACCGAAGTGAGCTCTTGACAACTTGTGACCTGCTCTCTTCTTACCATTCTCTTTTTATTATACAAGCCAGCTTTCTCTGTTGCCATTGTGACGAGCATATGTCTGGAAAATCAGACAGTTGCTCCTCTGGGTGATTCGGCCCAAGCTCTGGCTCAAATAAAACTCCTACTCTGTTTACTATGCCTCAGCCTTTTTTCTAGGTTGACAGGTGTTGCAAACTATTTTTGGAAGAAGGAATTATTTTTCATCTCTGCAAAGTCTTGGGAGGCCCTGGTTCTGTGGACAGGGAGGAGGGTTGGGAGAAAGGACCACCAAGAGGGCTGATGTGGGAGTTTCTGAATGGTGGTAGTGGGATCAAGCTGATTCAGGATTCTGGGATCAGTATAGGGAAGGGGGAAGCAGGGGAAGCCAGCCATCTGGGCCCTCCAACTTCCCTTCTCTCTTCAAGCAGCTCAGTTCCCTGTTGTTCCTCAAGGGGCTTCCTGCCTGAGCCAAGCACCCAAGCACATGAGCTGTGAGCTGCATGTGACTCGCTCGGTTTAGGTCCCTGTGATTTTGCTTAGGCCATTGACTGCCCTGAGAAAGCCCCCCCCCCCCTAATGTCAATATCCTTCCCTTCCGTGCTTCAGAAATGGGTTCAAAATGTAAACACCACCTATTGATTTTTTTAAATAGCATCAACCTATGAATAAAGTCCAGAAGCCTTAATCACAGCAAGGGGACAGAATGTAAAGTCACTCTCCTTGGAAGGTACATCGGGCAGCTGAGTGATAAATGCAGGGAAACGAGGTGGGGGCAAATATCCTTACCTTATAAACTGAGGAGTCTAGAATCCTGTTTATGATTGGTAGTACATGAAATAAAGGACTATGCTATTGTATTCAAAAATAACAATAAACCAAGGCCAGCAGGTGGCAAGGTGGTTAAGGCCCTGGATTCCACATGGCGTATTTCACTGTTCAAGTCCTGAGCCCAGTAGCTTGAAAGATATGCCGAAAGGTCGTGGGCCAGCAGATGGCATAGCAGTTATGTTACTGGACTCCCACATGGCTGACCACTGTTCAAGTCCTGGACCCAGTGGCTTGAAAATCACGTCAGAGGAACCAGCAGATGGTGGTAACCACCGTTACATTGCTGGATTCCCACATGGCCGACCATGGTTCGAGACCTGGACTCAGAGGTTTAAAACTAGCATCACGTGCATGTGCGCGCGTGCCCAAAACCCCAAGAGGAGAATGGAGGAAAAGGATTGTGGCATGCCCATCCCCCCAGGGGTGTGATTTTTCGCTGTCTCTCTCTCAGACAAGCATATACACTCTATAGCAACAACAACAACAACAACAAAAAACTCTCTAAAAAGAAGAAAAAAATCATACTGGGCATGTGTGAATGCGTGCCCAAGATCCCAGGAGGAGAACGGAGAAGAGATTGTGGCACAGCCATTCCCCCTGGGGAGTGATTTTTCACTTTCCCTCTCACTGTCTCTGTCTCTCTCTCTCTCTGGCAAGGGCATGTGCTTCAAGGCAAAAACCTCTCAAAACAAAAAAGAAAAGAAAAAAGAAAAGAAAAGAAAAGGAAAGGAAAGGAAAGGAAAGGAAAGGCATGGAAAGGAAAGGAAAGGAAAGGAAGACATGATGGTTGTGTGTGTGTGTGTGTGTGTGTGTGTACCCAGAATCTTGGAAGGAGAGTGGAGGAGAAAGGATTACAGTGTAGCCATCCTCCCTGGAGGGGGTGATTTCTCACTTTCCCTCTATCTCCCTCTGGTGAGCACATGCACCTATGGCAAAATCCAAAAGAAAAAAATAATACTGGGGCCAGAGAGGGCGTGGTGGTTAAGGGCTCTGGACTCCCACGTGGCCAACAGTGGTTCAAGTCCTGGCGGCTTGCTTTCTCACATTCCATCTCTCTCTCTTGCTCTCGCTCTCACTCTCCTTCCGCTCTCAATCTCCTTCTCTGGTCAAATTAAAACTAACTAAATGGACCAGCAGTTGACATAATGGCTATGTCGCTGGACTTCCATGTAGTCGACCGTGGTTCGAGTCCCAGACCCAGAGGCTTAAACTCACGCCGGGTGCGTGTGCGTGCATGCCCAAGATCCCGAGAGGAGAACGGAGGAGAAGGATTGCGGTGTGGCCATCTCTCCTGGGGGTTGACCTCTCGCTTTCTGTCTCTCTGTCTTTCTGGCGCACGCACGCGCCCTATAGCAAAACCTCTAAAAGAACAAAAACAAAACTAACTAACTAAATAAATAAAATAATTATTTAAAAAATAAAATGATATCAGAAGGACTTAGGGAAGGGGAGGTGCAAATCCTTATCTGTCAGGAAATCAAGGACAATAGAATAGTACGTTGTTCCGAGATAAATAGCAGGAGATAAAGCTGACAGCATTGGAATCATTCAAATGGGCCAACCTGTGAAGAAGTGGTAGGGCACTGGTGCTAATAAGCTGATCAGACACTGGAGTAACGTAAGATTGCAGGTTTGTTTCCTGGGCCAGTCGGTACCTGCCCAGTGCATCTGCCCATGATCCTGGCTAGCTTGGAGGGCTTGGGAGAGGAGGCTGGGGAATCACAGCATGGGATCCTGTTGGGGTGCTTGTCTTCCTCTCTTTTTCTGGGAAAGAAATAAACTTTAAACTTTTTAAAAAATTTTGTCAAAAAAGAATTACTAATTTTTATTTGTACTAAAGTATGTGACCAGTTTTTTTCTTCTTTTTTTAATTGTACATAATTTTACTCATTTCTTTTTTTCTCCACATTTTATTAATTCATAAAATATCTTTTTTTTGGAGAGGTTTTTGCTAAGGGCGCGTGCGCTCACCAGACAGAGACAGAGACAGAAAGTGAGAAATCACCCCCCAGGGGGGATGGTCACACCGCAATCCCTTCTCCTCCATTCTCCTCTTGGGATCTTGGGCACGCATGCATACATGCCTGGCATGAGTTTTAAGCCACTAGGTCCAGGACTTGAACCATGGTCAACTACATGGGAGTTCAGCGACATAGCCATTATGCTAACTGCTGGTCCCACAAAATATCTTAATTAATCTAACTACTTTCAATAGCAAGTTCAGCTGATATACACATAGCTGTGAATACATGTCTGACTTTAGGCATGAAACTCTGAGTAGAATGAATATACTATAAAGTAGCACCTAGCTGATGCTATATAGCTTACTGTGGTCATTAAATAGGTATTTTTTAATATATTTTTTAATTTCAAGAAAACCAGTTTTAACTTTAATAAATCAAAATCAAAGAAATGCTAAAAGATCTTTGCTTAAAACTTAAAGCCAGGTAACAGGTCAGGATTCTGTTCAAATAGTAGGTACATGAACCTATGGCAGCTCTAGACAAGACAAAAATCCTTAAATCCAGAAAACAAAGCCTAGAAGAAAATCAGTAATGTTTTAGTTGAAAGTCATAAGATTCTATTTCACCAGTTTAGTCTCATGTGCTTAAACTATCTTCTGTTGTGGTCTGATCCTCCCCATTAAATTCTGGGATATAATATTCAACTCCAGATTTGTCCACACA
>NW_006204028.1:1890506-1902862 GCF_000334495.1 Tupaia belangeri chinensis | reverse complement strand
AGAAATCACCCCCCAGGGGGGATGGTCATGCTGCAATCCCTTCTCCTCCATTCTCCTCTTGGGATCTTGGGCACGCACGCACACACGCCTGGCGTGAGTTTTAAGCCACCGCGTCTGGGATGTGAACCGCGGTTGACTACGTGGGAGTCCAGCGACATAGCCATGATGCTAACTGCTGATTCCCAAATGAGAGGTTATTTTGTTTGTTTTTTGTTGTTTGTTTGTTTGTTTGTTTGTTTGCTATAGGGCACATGCATTTGCCAGAGAGCCAAAGGGTGAGAAATCACCTCTCCCCCCCAGGAGGATAGTCATGCATGCGCCCAGCATGAATTCTAAGCCTCCAGGTCTGGGACTGGAACTGCAGTTGACTTTGTGAGAGTCCAGGGACATAATCATTACGCCATCTGCTGGTCCCTTTTCTTAGTTGTTTTTGAACTCTTATTTCTGTGTGTCTGTTTTTAGTTCTGATATAGCACTCCCTTTGGAACTTCTTTTTTTTTTTTTTTGGAGAGGTTTTTTTCTTGCTATAGGGCGCATGCGCTCGCCAGACAGACAGAGACATAGAGCCAAAAAGCAAGAAATCACCCCCCAGGGGGGATGGTCACGTTGCAATCCCTTCTCCTCCATTGTCCTCTCTGGATCTTGGGCACGCATGCACACGCGGCGGGTGTGAGTTTCAAGCCACCGGGTCTGGGACATAAACCACGGTCGACTACGTGGGAGTCCAGTGACATAGCCATTATGCTAACTGCTGGTTCCCTCCCTTTGGAACTTCTTGGAGAGCTGGTCTGCTAGTAAATTCTTTCAGGTTTGTTTATCTGAGAATGTTCTTGTCTTTTCTTCCCCTATGAAGGATAATCTTGCCAGGTATAGTATTCTAGGTTGAAATTACTTTTCCCTTAACACTTTAAATATATTTTCCCATTCTTTCCTTGCTCGCATTGTTTCCCATGAGAGGTTTGCTGTGAGCCTGATGGGATATCTTTTGTAGGTAACTTGATGTTTTTCTCTTGCCAATCTTAGTATCTTGTCTTTGTGGTTTGGTCAATCTGGCTCTAATGTGTCTTGGAGAAGATCTTCCTGGGTTGATTCTTGGCGTCCTTTGTATTTCTTGGGACTGGAAAGTTTTCTTCCAGGATTTCATGGAATAGATTATCAATGCCCTATTACTCTCTTCACCTTCTGAGATACCAATTATCTGGACGTTTGGATGCTTGATGATATCTAGTATTTCTCATATATTATTCTCATTTTGGGGGACAATTTTCTCAGTCTCCGTGGCGGGTTTTTCCAGACCAGTGATTCTATCTTTTACATCTGAGATTCAACTTTCTGTATGACTAGTCTGCTTTTAATACTTTCAAGGGAGGTTTTGACTTCCTGTATTATACCCTTCATCTCTAACAGTTCAATCTGATTCTGTGTTATGGTGTATATTTCCTCTTTCAGATCTTTCAAGAACTTCCTCACCTCCTGGAAGTCGTTGGCTCCTTCCTCCTGCCTCTTCTGCAGTTCATTGTCTCTCTTCTCTTCCATCTCTGTTAGCTTCATCACTAGGAATATTCTAAATTCTTTATTTAGACAATTCTGACATATTTCCATGAGTTCCATTGTACAGTATAAGGATGAAGAGGAGTTATTTTTTTTCCCTTGGAGGAGAGGTATTTTCTTGCTTTCTCATATTTCTTGTGACCCTGAGGTGATTTCTGGTCATCTGGTGGATTGTGAGTTTCTTCCTAAATCTTGAAGTTCAATCTGAGTGTTCAGAGGCGTGCAGGAGGAGGTGATCTGCCATCTCTCTTCCATTCCACCTTTCACTCCTTGTGCGTCAGATCCAGTGGGAATTGAAGAATATTATGACCCTAATCATATTCAAATGTTTGGATACTGTTCACTTTGACCTGTCTAGACACTCAGTGCATGGAGTCTGAGCAGCCAAGGATTGAAGTTAAAGGAAAAAGGAAAAGAATTAGGGAAGAGGAAAAAAGAAGGAAAAAAAAAAGAAAAAAAGTCAAGAAAAAAGTTTATATTTTAATTTTAAAAAGTGAAAACTGCATGGCATGCTCACCGCGCAAAAGCGTTATTTCACAGCTCAAGTTCAGTAGCCATCTCAGGATGGGCCTGGGTGTCTGCCTTCCCCACTAGAAATGAATCTGGAGGGAGAAGTCTCAGCAGAAGATCTTTATTTTTAGTCCCTGAAAGCAGTATTTCACAACTCAAGGTCAGTAGCCATTTCCACTTTAAAAACTTTTTTAAAAAGTAGCTCAGCAGCAGTTAGTGACGTGGGGGTTAAAGTGACTGGATGCCACATGATGACACAGTTCTAATCCCAAACCTGGTAGCCTGAAAAACACACCGAGCACATGTGCACGCCTGCTCAATATCCAGAAATGAAGGGGAAATGGAGAAGGGATCACAGTGCGACCACCCCCCCCAAGGGGGTTGCTTTATCAGTCACTTTCCCCTTCCTGTGTCTCTCTGGCAAGCTCATAGGCCCTCTAGCAACTTTTTTTTTTAAAGTAGTTTAGGGACCAGCAAATGGCTGGCTACTGCTTGAGTAGTATACCCAGTGGCTTCAGACTCACACTGGTCATGTATGCTTACATGCCCGAGATTCCAGAAGAACAGAGAAGAGATTACAGCATGGCTAACCCCCAGGGGGTGATTTCTCACTTTTTGTCTCTCTGGATAGCTCATGGTATCCTATAGCAAAAATCTCTCCCAAAAAAGTAATTTAAGTGTATGTTTTTATTTTTTCCTTTTTCAACAATCCTAGGCACTCGCACACACCTGGAGCCTGGATTCGAACCCATCCATTCAGCCATGTGGGATCTGACTTTTTTCTTTTTTTTAAGGTTTTGGCCATAGGGCATGTGTGCTCCACTGGAGAGAGACAGTGAGAGGGAAAGTGAGAATCATCCCCTGGGGGCATGGCCATGCCACAATCCCTTCTCTTCCATTCTCTTCCTGGGGTTTTGGGCATTTACACACATGCATCCGGCATGATTGTCAAGCCACCAGGTCTGAGAGAAGGAAAAAATACCCCCCCGTGGGACATGGTCACACCATAATCCCTTCTTCTCTGTTACTCTATCCTGTTGGGACCTTGGATACACACACACACACACACCTGGCATATTTTTCAAGTCACTAGGCCAGATTTGAACCATAGTCAACCATGTAAGATCTGGTTTCCTTAACCACTAGGCTACGGCCAGTCCTATTCAGCCTTGAAAAGGAAGAAAATTCTGACACCTGCTATAATATAAATAAACCTTGAAGACATGGTAAATTAAATAAGCTAGACACAAAATGACAAAAATATTGTAGTAAAACAGACATAAATATACTGTTTTGTTTTAGAGAGATTTTTGCTATTGGGTGCACGCACTCACCAGAGAGAATACGAGAAATCACCTTTTTCCTCCATTCTCTCAGGATTTTAGGTACACATGCACATGTACCTGGCATGAGTCCCAAGCCACCGGGTCCAGGACTCGAACCGTGGTCAGCTACATGGGAGTCCAGTGACATAAACATTACGCTATCTACTGGCCCCAATAAACTGATTTCACTTAGATGAGGTACCTAATAGAGCCAAATTCATAGAGGTAAAGTAGAATGATGGCTGCCAGGGACTGTGGGGGACAGGAGTTATTAAGGGGTACAGAGTTTCAGCTTAGGAACATGAGAACATTTCAGAGATGGATAATGGTAACAGTCTCATAACAATGTGAATGTACTTAAACCCCTGGAACTGCGTAACACTTAAAAATGACTTGGGACCTGCAGGTGGCATGGTGGTTAAGACGCTGGACACTCCCACATGGCCGACCATGGTTCAAGTCCTGGATCTGGTGACTTGCTTTCTCACTCTCTCTCTTTGTGTCTCTCTCTGGTCAAATTAAAATGAATGAATAAATGAATAAAATTAAGTAACTAATTCTTTAAAAAAAAAAAAAAAAACACCTAAAAGTGATTTAAAAGGTAATTTTATTGGGCCAGCAGGTGGTGTGGTAGACTCCCACATGGCCAACTACAGTTTGAGTCCCAGACCTGGAGGCTTGTTTTCTCATTTTTCCTCTTTCTCTGGTAAAATGTAAAACAATAGCAATAGTAAATAAAATGAAAATATATATATATATATATTTAAAAGGCAATTTTATTTATGTCTCCTCTCAGGATTTTGGGCACACACAAGCACCTGGCACGAGTTTCAAGATGCCAGGTCTGAGACTCGAACCACAGTTAAGTGAAGGCCAGCGACGTAACCATTATGCCATCTGCTTTTCCCTACCATAATGTTTTAAAAAGGGCATGAGACTAGGAGGAGGGGTAGGGGCAGAGAACTACTGTTTTTATTTTTTAATCAATTTTTAAGAAATTTGCTATAGGGTGCATGCTCACACCAGAGAGAGAGAGAGAGAGAGAGAATGCACCTCCTAGGGGGGATGGCCATGCCATAATCCCTTTTCCTCCATTCTCCTCTTGGAATTTTTGGGCACATATGCACCCACATATGTGTTTTTCTTTATTTTTGAGGGGGAGGGAGAGAGGATTTTGCTATAGGGTGTGTGTGCTGCTGGTGAGACAGAGAGACAGAAATCAAGAAATTACTCCCCAGGGTGAATGACCACATTATAATCCCTTCTCCTCCATTCTCCTCTTGGGATTTGTGGCATGCTTGCACACATGTCCAGTGTGTTCTAAGCTGCTGGGTCCAGGACTTGAACCATCAGCCGTGTGGTAGTCCAGCAGCGTAACCATTACGCCATCTACTGGTCCCCACACATATGCGTTTTTCAAGCCATCAAGTCTAGGACTCAACTGCGCAGTCTGCCGTGTGGGATCCAGCCACCTTAACCTTCATACCACTGACTGGCCCCAGAAAATTGCTGCTTTTTGTTCTTGTTCTATTTTCCTGTAGATGTCTTATCTTAACAAAATGTTTGATAAAGGAGGGAGGCTTCCTGCCTTCCATCAGTCCCAGGGACCCGCAATTTTGGTGAGGTTTTCTCTGTAAAGCAATGAGAGCCCGAGGTTGCTGAGGTTGGGAGTCAGATCTGGGAAGAAACCAGCCTCACCGCTTCTTCTGCCAATGACCTTGAGCCAATCTCTCTTTCATGGTGTAATTTCTCATAGCTCTGGGTTGAAATGGACTGGTTCCCAAGAGTATGTGAAAAGTGGCCCTTGTAAAGAATCATCTGCGCTATGTGCCTGAGAAGGGAGCTGTCTAATAAAGACCGAACAGGGAGAAGTACCAAAAAGGGAAATTACTCAGAGCCACTTCAAAAAGAGGCGAGAAGATTGTACTTTTCCAAGAAGAGATTAAAATGACTTGGAGCAGAATTCTTATACTCTGACAATCAGGCCAGTCAGATCTAGTCCTCAACAGCAACAAAAACAGAAAACGAGGCTGATAAAAATCATTCTAAAACAGGTGTTTCTGGTTTCTAAACTGAAAGTGAAAATACGGAACTTGCTCTGACAATTGTGTAGAGTACAATTATCTTGAGCTCAGCCAGTAATGGAGAGCAGACACTAGCAGATAGGATCTTAAAGGATCAGTATTTTCTTACTAACGGCCCCAAACTGAAAACTAAAGTAAGCCACAACCTTGGCAGGCTGCCCAACGTTGTGAAAGTCTTGCTTACATTAAGAGGAGAGGATTCAAATCTTTCCTTGGATGATGTAATTTTCACTTTTCTTAGATCCCAATCAAGAGCTAAAGCCAACTGTAAAGTCTTGAATAAAACCCAGTGTCATCAGACCTTCTCTAACGTATCTGCCTCATTCATTCATTGGTCCCACATTCGCTTGGTGCCAGCCTGATGCTAGGCCCAGGGCTGGAGATAGGAAGGAGATAGGGATTGGCCCTCAATGACCTCACCGTCCTGGGCCAACTGGTGGCATGGTGGCTAAGGCACTGGATCCCACATGACCAACTTCATGGGTTCAGGGTCCAGTGACTTGAAAAACACTCTGGGCGAGTTTGCATGCATCCTCCAAAATCCTGAGAAGAAAATGGAGGAGAAGGGAGATTGCGATGTGGCCATCCTCCCTTGGGGGAGGGGTGGGGATTCTCAATTTTTTCTCTTGTTCTGTCTCTTTACATCTCTGGCAAGTGCACATGCCCTATAGCAAAAACAAACAAACAAACAATCGGAAGAAGACCTCGTTGTCCCATAGAGAACTTCCACCCTGAGACTGATAACGGCATCCTGTTTGCCTAGTGCTGTGTGAGGGTTGTGCAGGGGAGGGTCGCCTACCCTAGATGTGTGGAGAGGGTCTCTTGGAGGTCTGAGTGGAGTCCTGAGAGGTGAGCGGCACATTCATTTCCTGTTCCTTCAGGAACAAATTGCACACACTGAGTGGTTTAAAATGAAGGAGATGTATTCTCTTGTTCTGGAGGCTGGAAGTCTAAAGGGAGTCTTCTGGGACTAAAATGAAGGTATTGGCAAACAATTCATGTGTTTCCTCTAGCTATTTTTTTTTTAGAATTATTTTATTTAACTATTTATTTATTTACTTATTTGTTTTAATTTGATCAGAGAGAGAGGGAGACAGAGAGAGAGAGAAAGTAAGAAAGCAAGCCACCAGGTCCAGGACTCGAATCACAGTAGGCTATGTGGGAATCCAGCACCTTAACCACCACACCACTTGCCGGCCCCTCTCCTGCAGCTTTTAGTGGCTCCAGAGTGTTACCTGCTTTGTGGCCTCATCACTTTAATCTCTGCCTTTGGGCTCACCTTGTCTTTTCTAGTTCCAATCTTTGCTTTTCTCTTTTTATTTTTGAAGAATTATTTATTTACTTTTATTTAGCATTATTATTTTTAAATTTGCTACAGGACACCTGCACTCTCCAGAGGGAGAGAGAGGGAAATTGAGAAAGCAGGCCGTCAGGTCCAGAATTTGGATTACAGTCGGCCACCTGCGAGTCTAGTTCCTTAATCACCATGCACCTGCTGGCCCCCTTCTGCCTTTCTCCTAAGGACACCATCATTCCATTTAGTGCCCGCTCGGGTGATTTTAATAGACTAAATGACACACACATGCTATGTATACAGCATCTACTGTGCATTTATTGGAGATGTAAACATGGTGACCCTTTGGTGAGATTCACGCTCTATGACTAAGAGGGGGGGCTTTTCAGACCCAGGGCTGGCTGGCCGGTGGCTCGTACATGTTAGCATCACAACCCAAGCCACTGTGCCATTTGTCATGTGTAGGCAGTATCTTTCCTCATGTTCCTAAGATGGCAGTTTCAAGCATCACGCACACAGGACCAGCAGTTAGCGTAATGGCTATGTCGCTGGACTCCCATGTAGTCGACTGAGGTTTGAGTCCTGGACCCAGTGGTTAAAACTCACACTGTGCATGTGTGCGTGAGTGCCCAAGATCCCGAGAGGAGAATGGAGGAGCAGGATTGCGGCATGGCCATCTCCCCTGGGTCCGGGACTCGAACCACGGTAGACTACATGGGAGTCCAGCAACATAGCCATTCCACCAACTGCTGGTCCCCACAAATATAATCTTAATTATATATTAATCATATTCATTTCTTTTTAAAAAAAGCATTATTTATTTAATTTTATTTATTTTTAAAATTTGATCACCAAAGAGAGAGAGAGAGATGGAAAGTGAGAAAGCAAGCCACCGGGTCTGGGACTTGAACCCCAGTTGGGCATGTGGGAGTCTAGCGCCACAACCACCACACCACCTGCTAGCCCACATTTCTTTTTTTTTTTTTAAAGAATTACTTTATTTAACTTTATTTACTTATTTATTTTTAATTTGACCAGAAAGAGAGAGAGAAAGTAAGAAAGCAAGCCACCAGATCCAGACCTCGAACCATGATCAGCCATGCGGGAGTTCAGTGCCCTTAACCACATGCCACCTGCCAGCCCCCTACATTTCTTTTTAAAAGAAGAATTGTTTGTTTCATTTAATTAATTCATTCATTTTTAATTTGCTATAGGACATGTGCACTCACCAGAGACAGAGAGAGACAGAGAGAGGGAGAGAGAGACAGAGAGAATGTGAGAAAGCAAGCTACCAGGTCCAGGACTCGAACCACTGTTGGTCATGTGGGAGTCCAGTGACTTAACCACCACACCACCTGCCAGCCCCAATCATATACATTTCTGTTTGCAGCTTCTCTGTTTGGTTCTATCGCTCTGCCTTCCTACTCCAATGCTATACTGCTTTGATCTTCATTATAAGAGCTACGGCCTGGTAGGGCAAGATGCTTATTGCTATTTCTTCATTTCATAAAGTATTCATGGCAATCTTAGACCTGTACATTTATCTTTTCATATAAACTTATTTCCCCCTCTGTATCCTTTTTTTTTTCCTTAAAAATATTATTTTTAAAAATACAGTCAGGGCCAGTAGGGGGCATGGTGGTTAAGGTGCTAGACTCTCACATGGCCAACCACGGTTCGAGTACTGGACCTGGCAGCTAGCTTTCTCATTTTCTCTGTCTCTGGTATAGCAAATTAAAATCATCATCATTATCAATAAAATAAAATAATTCTTTTCTTTAGAGAGAGGTTTTTTTTTGTTGTTGTTCTTGCAGTTGGGCACGTGGGCTCACTAGAGAGACAGAAAGTGAGAAATAACCCCCTGGGGGAATGGCCTCACTCCAATCCCTTTTCCATTCTCCTCCTGGGATTTTGGGTATGCACACACATGTGCCCAATGTGAGTTTTAAGCTGCTGGGTCCAGGACTAGAACTGTGGTTGACTACATGGGAGTCCAGCAATGTAACCATTATGCCATCGGCTTGTCCCTAAATAAATAATTCTAAAATAATACAATTGTTACCTATATCCCTCTGATATACATTTTTTTTTGGAGAGGTTTTTGCCATAGGGCACGTATGCTCACCAGAAAGAGAGAGACAGAAAGTGAGAAATCATCCCCCAGGGGGCATGGCCACGCCGCAATCCCTTCTCCTCCATTCCACTCACGAGGATCTTGGGCATGCATGTACACATGCCCAGCGTGAGTTTAAGCCACCGAGTCCGGGACTCGAACCACGGTCGACTACATGGGAGTCCAGCAACATAGCCATTACGCTAACGGCTGGTTCCTCTGATCCACATTTTAAGATAATTTTTACTTAGTTCTTAAGACAAACAAAAATTTTCTCAGGTTTTCTAAGTGCAATTGCTTCACATGTGAAGGTTACCTTGCACTGCAATTTGGACATGTCGCTCCAAAATTCATGCGTTGAGCCCTTGTAATGAGATTAAGAGAGGGAAAACTTGGGAACCAGCAGTTAGCGTAATGGCTATGTCGCTGGACTCCCTCGTAGTCGACCGCGGTTCGTGTCCCGGACCCAGTGGCTTAAAAAACTCACGCCGAGCGCGTGTGCGTGCGTGCCCAAGATCCCGAGAGGAGAATGGAGGAGAAGGGATTGCGGCGTGACCATCCCCCCTGGGGGGTGATTTCTCGCTTTCTGTCTCTATGTCTCTCTCTGTCTGTCTGGCGAGCACACGCGCCCTACAGTGAAAATCTCTCAAAAAAAAAAAAAAAAGAGAGAGGGAAAACTTGAAGCGATTATGGTGTTGAAATGTGAAGCTTTGGGGCAGAGTATCAAAGTCTTTAGGGCAGGGCCCTCATGATTAAAGGCTGGTGAGTTTTTATTTATTCTTTGTTCATGATAATGTGCATGAGGGGGAGAGAGAGAGGAGCACCTGTGGAGTCTGCTCCTCTTATGACCCCCCTCCTCCAGTCCTCCAGCCCACCAGATCCCAGGCACTCACACGTGCTCCAATAGGTCTTGGGTTGACCAGGCAGGGGATTTGAACCATGGTTGCTGTGTAGGACTCAGCTTCTCTTGAGCACTGCATTACTGCTATGCCACGGAGCGGGCCTCTGGTGGGTTTACAGGGAGAGGAAATGACACCAGGACAGCGTGTGACTCTACTGGACACAGCCGCTCTGATCTGCTCTTGCTCACACATTGTTACTATAACTGCATGACGACCACAGGACACGGCCCTGGACCTCGGACTTCTAAACCGCAACTTTTATAAATCAGCTCTATTTTTATAAATCCCATTTCAGGTATTTTCTGTTATTAGCAAAAAAGCAGACTAGAACACATTGGAAAGGACTAACTTACAGGAACGTGGTGTATCTCTCTACATGTGGAAGTATTTAAAGTAAATCTAAGGATCAGCAGATGGCATAATGGTTGCATTGCTGGACTCCCAAGTAGTCAACCGTGGTTCAAGTCCAAGACCTGGTGGCTTCAAATTCATGCCAGGCGTGTGTGTCTGTGTGTGCACACTCAAAATCCCGAGAGGAGAATGGAGGAGAAGGGATTGCTGCGTGGCCATCCCCAGGGGGCGGGGGGGGGGTGATTTCTTCCTTTCTGTCTCTCTCTGTCTCTCCAGTGATTGCACATACCCACCCTATAGCAAAAATCTCTTTTGAAAAAAGTTAAAGTAAATCTATATAAATTTAAAAAAAAAAACAAATAATTTACACTCCAAAGTTCTTCACTGGCTCCAATCCTTCAGCTGTGAGGACACACTGTAGGGTCGTACTAAGGTTGACTTGTGCTGCAGGGTGCTCTTTTTTCTTTCTTTTTATTTCTCCACAGAGAGAGAGACAGCACCCCAACAGGGTTCCAACACTACAATCTCCCCAGCCTTCAGCTGGCCCTGAATGGTGGGTGCAGACAAGCAGGGCTGCTAAGTTACTGTGGACGTCACGGTACCCTTTGACAGGATACGGTTTGAAGGTTAGGAGTCTCTCCCCAGGAAAACGCCCTCTCTCCTCTGTTTGATCTGTCTCTCTCTCTCTCTCACACGCACACACATTCCACAAATAATTACCAGGTTAAGAGTATAGGTTCTTGGGGCCAGCAGATGGTGTGATGGTTAAGGTGCTGGACTTCCACATGGCTAATCATGGTTCGAGTCCTGGACTTGGTAGTTTGTTTTTCACTTTCTCTCTCTCTCTCTCTCTCTGGTGAGTGCACATGCCCTATGGAAAACTTTTAAATGATAGTAATAAATAAAATGTGAGGGTCGGCAGGTGGCATGATGGTTAAAGACACTAGATTCCCATATGGCTGACCGCGGTTCAAGTCCCAGACCTGGTGGCTTGCTTTCATGCCTTCTCTTTCTCTGACTCTCTCTGGTAAAATTTAAAAAATAATAATAACAAATGGAATTAAAGAAATGTTAAAAATAATAGTAATAAATAAAATGAAGCAAAAAATTCTTTTTTTAAAAGTTACAAAATGAGTATGGGTCCTTTAAAGAGAAAGCTCTATTTTTTAAAAAGTGTGTTTATTTATTTATTCTATCAGTGAGAAAGAGAGATGGCACCCCAAGAAGGTCTTGACTTTACCATCCATCCCCAGCCTCAGCCAGCCGCAGATCACGGGCACACTCATGCCCTAGGTGCTCAAGGAGGTCTCTAGCCTTGAACCAGGAGCCTTCCCCTGGGGAACTGTCTTGCAAAGCATAGCATTTACCGCTGCGACACCATCAGGTGCCCATAGTGCTGTCTGGTCTTCCTCACAAGTGTCTCTCTGTGCATCCTTGACACACTTCCCGATCTCATCATGCCCACGTCACAGGAGAAACAGGAGTGCAGAGAGGGCAGTGACTTGCCAAGATCGCCCTCGTGCTCAGAGGCAAGGCTGACCAGAGGCCCCGCGGTTTTCAGGAAGCTGCTGCCTCCTTTCTGGGTTCTGATCTTTGACTTCTTAAGGGCTGCTGGTACCTTTGTTCTCTTTGGCAGCTCTTCAAGTGACCTGGATGTACGGGCACAAGATGGTACTTGATTTGGGGCATAAGGCCAGTCCGTTGCTCCCAAAGAAGAGGTGGCCATTAGATGACAGGCTTCGTTTTCTCACGAAGCTATGAGTATCCAGCCTTAGAGATGAAGGCTTCTTTGAAGGAAGAAACATAGGGGGTGTAGAGAAAAGAATTCGGGTCTACCCCGCTGAGGACAAGTTACTTTTCTTTCCTGGGCTTTGGTTTCTTCTTTCTAAGAGAGGATTCAATACAATATGCCTCGTAGTCTCTTCATGTACATTATCAGAATTAGATAATGGATGCTCAATGAGTTCGAGATTGCCAAATGCTAATGTGTGGTTACCCAGCGGCCTTTGTTTCCCAGAAGCCCAGGGCAGCGCCAGCTGGGGTCAGGGAGGGCTGTGCAGAATGGAACTTTGTTCAATGAGTAGACCATTGCACTAACTTAATTTGGTCCCTACAGTTCCCCTCTGAGATAGCTTTTTTTTTTTTTTTTTAAAGAGATTTTCACTGTAGGGCGCGTGCGCTCGCCAGCCAGACAGAGAGAGACATAGAGAAAGAAAGGGAGAAATG
>NW_006204028.1:1861979-1890241 GCF_000334495.1 Tupaia belangeri chinensis | reverse complement strand
GAGAGGAGAGGAGAGGAGAGGAGAGGAGAGGAGAGAAAAGGGAAGAGGAAGAGAAAGCAAGCCGCCTGGCCCAGGACTTTAACCATGGTCAGCCATGTGGAAGTCCAGCACCTTTAACCACCACGCCACCTGCTGCCACCCACACTGAGATAGCTTTCTATTCCCATTTTGAGAAGTTTAGAATGGATAAAAGTCTGTTCATTCAGTTAACAGACTTTTAAATGAGCAACTACCAGAAGCAGACATTCAGACTCAAAGACCATTAAGACAAAATTTCTGCCCTTAGTAAGTAGGTGCCAACCATTGCTATAAAGTCTTTTTTTAAAAAAACAAAAAAACAAAAAACAAAAAACAAAAAAACAAAGCTATAACATCTTTTAGTCACTCAATCCCAGACTCTACAGGTAGGAACCATGACTGACTGCCTTTCTCTTAGATCCATGGCTAAGACCTATGCTGGCTGCCTAAGGTTTCCTAAGGAGCAAGTGGCAGAGTAGGATTAATACGGAGTTGCTCTCCTGTCAGATGGCCCACTTAGCTCTGAATATAAGCCTCTGATGACAAGGTGGCACCCAAGTCCTACCCCAAGGAGTGTCCCCTAACAGTCTGGCCTTCTGTGTCAGAGGAGGCATGTTGAAGGCCTAGGAATTCCCTAGGCAGAGAAGGTGGGTGGGGACCACTGCAGGAGAAATATAGGTGTGGAAGCCACTTACCAGAAGTCCACACAGCAAGTCCAGGTAGGGACTGAAACTTGAGGAGGCTGCAGAGGTAGGCAGGATCCAGCCCAGAAAGGACAGTGTCTCTATCCCAAAGCTAGAGCAGAGAGGTCAGAAAGGTGGGTGGGTGGGGAGAGATAATAGCTGAGGCAGTGGGGAGGAGAGAAGAGAAATTCAAGAAGTTGCGTTTCCCGGACATTGGTGATTTAGGAGTTTAGTAGCAATCAGGGAACAATTTTGGAGAATACCCAACTTCTGCTCCTATTTCAAGGGAATGGGGGTGAGCTCATGAGGTCAGTTTTGGATGGGAACCCAGGTTTTTCTGGAGCCTAGTCCCGTGCCCTTTCTCCTCCTGGCGCTGCCAGGAATTATGCCCACCGGAGGCCACCGGGGAATCGGGCTGCGGCTTCCTGCAACCGAACTCGGAGCCTGCGACCCCCTCCCCTTGGCAGTGGCGGCGACACGCAGTTCACACTCCTAGGCGCCAGGGGGCGATCCCACGCATATTTGGGGCGCTCTGGCCCAGCTCGTCTCAGTGGCCGCGGAAGGTGACGTGGACACGGAAGTGGTCGTCGTCGCGGCGGCACCGGTGGGAGCAGGGCGCGGGGCTCGGAGTGCGGCCAGCGGTCGGACGGGCGGCGGCGGAGGGCTCCAGCGTCGTCGGTTGGGGGAGAGTCCGCTGAGCCGACGAGCGCTTTCCAGCTCCTTTCTCCTGCCCATCGGTACCCCGGAGCCGGGGCCCGCGCAGCCGGCGTCACCATGACCAAGGCCGGTAACAAGGGCGGGAACCTCCGCGACAAGCTGGACGGCAACGAGCTGGACCTGAGCCTCAGCGACCTGAACGAAGTCCCCGTCAAGGAACTGGTCAGTGCTGTCCCGCGAGGCCCATGCGCTCACATGCACCTGGCGTTAGCGCCTGCGTGGGCCTCCCCCCAAGCCTCAGTTTCCCTGTTTATAAAACGAAGGGCGATAGGACTAAGCCCCCAGGGACGCCACGTCCGGCCCCAGCGTTCTTACTGGGATGTACACGTGTCACTTTGGCACGGTTCCAGGGCCTAGAGAAGATACGCTTGTCGGGCTCTGGGCCTCGAACTGACCAAATAAGCGATTGTGCCCCCGTTTTGGGACTTTCACAGCGCCGGGCTCGGTGCCCAGCCCAAAGCAGGAGCCCAGAGAGCGGTTTCTGGATGTATTGGAGAATGAATGAATGACCCGGTCGGAGGAAGTAGGCCTCCTAGGAGACCTGGGTGTGGCTCAGAACAGGGCATTTCTAGGAAGCCGGCAATCCCTGCTGGCTGCCCCAGCCCTGAGGCGGCCTTCTTTCAAGCAAGCCGGCAATCCCTGCTGGCTGCCCCAGCCCAGAAGTGGCCTTCTTTCAAGGATGTGAAGTTTCCCTGCTTGGCCGGCAAGGTCTCACCTGGATGTCCCGAAACTGGCGGGAATCCCAGGTCTCCACCAGGGAAACTGAGATCTGAGACCCCCAGGGAGTTGACACACTTAGTTGATTGCCAACGTGGAGCTAGATTCTACATCCCTGCCTTTTCCCTGCTCTTCTGCACTTTCACCCCCCACTTTAGCTTCTCTTTGGATGACCTACGCTTTCCTTACTGTCCTTAAGGAATTACGTTTGCCTTTGGCAGTTGGCCCAGTCTTCACTTCGCCATGGCTGCGTGCGGTGGTGGTTAGAATGGCGCTCCAAGTTCCTATCCCAACGCCGTTGCTCAATAGCTGAGTGCCTTTGGCAAGCTAGTTAACCTTTATGCTTAGATCGCCTCACTTGTAAATGGGTGTAATGGTTCTCTTCTGGTACACTATCGGAGGATTAGATATGACTGTAATATAAAATGCCTGGAAGGGGGCAAACTGATAGGTGTAGCTGTTACTATGCTGTTCTTCCCGCTGTGGTGTGTCAAACGGTTTTAGGTGGTCACATTTCATTCTAAGGACTCTCTGTTAGAAAAGGCAAGTTGGCCTAGGGTCCTTAGCTGAATATTTGCCTCTTTTCCCACCCCAAGAAGATGGTCACCCTTATTTGAGCCTCGTCCTAGGACTGCTGTCCCAAACCATCTACGTCTAGTCCCCAGGGAGAAAGAAGAATCGGGTGCACTGAGCCTCTCCAGCCGCCCTGGACATCATAGGAAAATAGGGTTGGGCCTGGCAGCCTTGTTTTGGCTCTGGCATTCACTCCTTACTCGTTCATTCAGTCTTGATTCAGCCACCATGTCTGGACGTTGAGTGTCTGCTCGGAGGAGGGACCTGAACTGGGGACTGTGAACATTGCAAAGCTTTGTTAGACATACAGTCCCTGCCTTGAAACCTACTAAGGTGGAGAGAGGGACTAGAGAAAAACATTCAATAGAGAATTCCTAAGAATTTCCAGGTTTTCTATTGTTGGATTTCCACAACCAAATCCCTGCTCTTTGCATTCACCCCTAGATTGTAGCTGACTGACTTTTTTCCTCTCTTGTCCCCAGGAACATTATACTTCCGGTGCCATTCTGTGCAAGCTTTTCCTGATCATGGGAACTTTCTCTGGAAAAAGCTTCATTAGCAGATATCACAGAATCATTCCAGGTGTTGGTCTGACATATTTTTCTCATCCCGTTTCCTAGGCTACCCTTCCAAAGGCCACCATACTGGATCTGTCCTGCAATAAACTGACTACTCTACCGGTAAGTTGGAAAAGCCACTGTGACTCCCTCTGGAACTCTGGATGCAAGCCCTTCCAGTTACATGGTGGGGGTGGAGGGATCATAAGGCATAATCTCAGGATAGGCCTACAAGCAAGCTGCAGCTAAATCTGAGCATGCGGGCGTGTGTGTGTGTGTGTGTGTGTGTGTGTGTGTGTGTGTTGGGGGTGGAGGGAGTATTTAGTCTCAGTGAAAAGGGAATGGAGGTAGAAGCCTCATTGTTTAGAATGGTGGGAAAAGGCAGGCCCAAGAAAACTAAAGTCAACAGGATGCTGGCTGAGTCACTTATTAGCCTCATTTTTTTCTGCCTTATTCTATTTTTTTGAAGAATAGTTTACCCCTTATTGTGTAGAGGAGGCTAGACACCTTTTTATAATTTGCTGTGCATTCCAGGGAGAAAACTGTACATCTTTTCTTGTGTATTTTCTCCTCCTCATGTATCTTTTGCTCAGGAACAAGAAAGACCGTGAATTTTTTATGGGACTACCTTATCATTCTTTCAAACAAGGACGTGAATTATTTGAGACCTACTACTCTTTTTTTTTTGGAGAGGTTTTTGCTATAGGGCGCGTGTGTTTGTCAGACAGACAGAGAGAGACAGAGATACAGAAAGCGAGAAATCACCCCCCAAGGGGAATGGTCACACCGCAATCCCTTCTCCTCCATTCTCCTCTCGGGATCTTGGGCACGCGCCCGGTGTGAGTTTTAAGCCACTGGGTCCAGGATGTGAACTGCAGTCGACTACATGGGAGTTCAGCGACATAGCCATTACGCTAACTGCTGAGAGACCTACTACTTTTTTAAAATTCTTTTTTTTTTTTTTTTAAAGCCTAAGACTTAGGTCCATGAGAGGAAGATGCTTTTTACATTTTTTTCTTTAGTTATGATGAGTATATCTGTACATATGAAAGAAGGGGAGAAAGAGAAGTGAATACTCTCTGCAGGGTCTCTGGTCACACCACGATCCCCTTCCTACAGTCCTCTAGCCTGTTGGATCTTGGGCAGTCCCATACGTGTCCAACGTGTTTTGGGCTGACTAACTGGGGATTTATACCATGGTTGCCATGTGGGATCTGGCTTCTCTTGAGCAGTGCATTACTGCTATGTTACAGAGCTTCTCTCCTGCCTCCTTCTAAAATTCATATTAAAGCATGTGTCCACATATGAGAGAAAGAGGAGGAAAACACCTTCCAGAAGGCTTGTTCATCCTGTGGTTCCCCTTCTAGTCCTCCCGGCCACCAGGATGCTGGGCACATGTGTTTTCAGGCCAGCCCAGCTAGGGATTTGAACCTTGATCAGTATATGTGGACTTCCAGCTCCATAGTGCAGTATCCTGTCAACTGCAACACAAAGGCTGGGCCTTGGCTTTGCTATGTTTTTGTCCAGCACATACAATATGGGGTCAGATCCTTTGGACTTTGCTTGGGCACCTTCCTCCAGTTCTCCTTTTGTTCCACCATGTAGGCGCTGCATTTATTCAGCCCCTCAACCTCTCATAGGTAATTGCTGTCTTTCCTCCTCAGCAGCACTCCTAATTGGTCAGACCTAAGTTTGTTGTCATCATTGTCTCTTCCACCCATCCCTCCTTGTTGTGCTTTAGGGTTGCTTATTGGACTCTGGCTCAGAGAGTGAGTTTAGAGGTTGGCAGATTCTTCATAGGATCATTAGTCCATGGCCCGCAGTGTTCCTCTGGGCCTCACTCACTTTCTGCAGTATCTTCCCATAGTTAACCAAAAATTGTTTCTAACATTCAAAAGACATCTGAAATCTCTCTCTTTTTTTTAGAAAGTATTTTTTGTCCAGTTAAAGAAGAGTAGTAATTCCTTGCAGCCTCACTTGGCTGGATAGTCACTTTGCATTGAAAAGTGCACTCTTCAATCTGCGTTGGTTCCATGGTACTGACAGCTTCCATCTCACTGTGCAGTGCACATCCCCTTGGATTTACAAGTCCCCAGAGAGCATAAATAGTCCCTCATTAGCTGAGGCTGTACCATCACTTGCAGATGGCTGCTTAGCAAAGGTTCTGGGCTGTGCCGAAGAAGAGCCAGGATGTGGATGGGATGGCCCCAGTTCAGTCACTCAGAGGACGCTCACTAAGCACCCGTGCGAGTATTGTGCTGAATGCTGGCAATAACAAAGGAGGCAGAGACTGGGAACCGCAGGAGTGCCCAATCTTTTTAGGAAATGGACAGTCACACGAGGTTTTGACAGGTCCTGTGATGGATGAACATTGGGTGCGGTGGGAAGACAGGATGGGTCCCTAATCACTCCAGCAGCAGTGTGGAGGGTAGGCTAGAGGGAGAACTGAGGATGAAGGAAAACACAAATATTCTGCCTGCTTTACTTCCATACTACGTCTTGTTTTTATTTATTTATTTTTTGTAGAGGTTTTTGCTATAGGGCGTATGTGCTTGCCAGAAAGACAGACAGAAAGTGAGAAATCACCCCCCTAGGGGGATGGCCATGCCACAATCCCTTGGTGGGAAGACAGGATGGGTCCCTAATCACTCCAGCAGCAGTGTGGAGGGTAGGCTAGAGGGAGAACTGAGGATGAAGGAAAACACAAATATTCTGCCTGCTTTACTTCCATACTACGTCTTGTTTTTATTTATTTATTTTTTGTAGAGGTTTTTGCTATAGGGCGTATGTGCTTGCCAGAAAGACAGACAGAAAGTGAGAAATCACCCCCCTAGGGGTGATTGTGGCCATGCCACAATCCCTTCTTCTCCATTCTCCTCTTGGGATCTTGGGCATGCATGTACACGCACCCGGCGTGAGTTTAAGCCACCGAGTCTGGGACTCGAACCACGGTTGACTAGATGGGAGTCCAGCAACATAGCCATTACACCAGCTGCTGTTACAGCTGTGTCTTGTTATATACACACCACAGTAATTACCACTAGGAGTGTCAGGTGTTCTCTGTTTTCACTCAAAGAGGGTTAGGGATGAAAGGTAGAGTTAGGATTTATAAATAGGGGCCTCTGAGTTGGGGATTTTTAGACTATGGGACCAGAGAGTATAAGCCCAAAGCTTCAGTGTTCTCTCTTTGGGTTCCAGTCGGATTTCTGTGGCCTCACACACCTCGTGAAGCTTGACCTAAGTAAGAACAAGCTACAACAGCTGCCTGCAGATTTTGGCCGTCTGGTCAACCTCCAGCACCTGGATCTTCTCAACAACAGGCTGGTCACCCTGCCTGTCAGCTTTGCCCAGCTCAAGGTAACAAAATTATGAGCCAGTGTTTCATAACCAGGTGTGGCCCAGGGACTGAGGGAGCCCTGCTGAGGGAAAAGTTGACAGAAATACCTCCTTGTAGGCCCTGCCTCAGTGTCTTTCCTTGAAGGTGGAACACAGAAGGACTTTCTTCCTGTTCACTTTGTCCCCCTTAAGGGCTTAGCCAATCTCTTTGCCCATCTCTCTAGAACCTGAAGTGGCTGGACCTGAAGGATAACCCCCTGGACCCCGTCCTGGCCAAAGTGGCAGGCGATTGCTTGGATGAGAAGCAATGTAAGCAGTGTGCAAACAAGGTAAACGCAGAGCTCCCGAGGGTTTGCTTCCTATACTCCCATGGGACTTCCTCTCCCTCCTTTTTTCCTCTCCAGGGTACCTGTAGCTGTGTGTTGATCATAGTTGATCACTAAGTTCTCAGTGAGGTATGTCCACTGTGCACTAGTCAAGCAGAGCCTTTTGTTTCTTCCTTTTTAAGTAATAGAACAATAGCCTGTTCTGCTCTACTTCAGTCCGTCCGTCCTTAAGAAATGAGGATGTTGCATGGTACAGCATTCACTTTGTTGTAAGTTATTTTTGTTTTGTTGTTGTTGTCGTTAGGTAGAGAGAGACAGAGAAAGAAAGAAGGAAAGTGAGAAATCACCCCCCCTGGGGGGACACCCATGCTACATTCCCTTCTCCCCCGTTCTCCTTGGGAATTTTGGGCATGCACACACACTCAGCTGGTATGTTTTCAAGCTACCAGGTCCAGGGCTCATGCAGTCAGCCGTGAGAGATCCACGTGGGTACCTTAACCACCACGCCACTTGGCTGGCCCAGTTAGCTATTTTAATGGGACAAGGTGGTCATAGGTTGTGGCCTCTCTGAGGCAGAGTTGTAGGAATTTTGATAGTAAATGTATTAATAATTTGTAAGTTTATAGCTACAAACAGCCCGAGCAGACCTGGCATTTGATTACGGTTGAGTTATGTGACATCGTGAGGAGTGGATGGCACCATGCAAAGCAGATGTTGCTGGTGGCCAGTGACCTTGAAGATGTCTTCGCTTGGTCATTAAGGACAGCACTATACTAATTTTGGAATGCCAATGGTAGTCCTTTTTCTCCCTCTGACTTCGGGACAGATCACTGCTGCTTTAGCTGAGCACCAGATGACCTACTTGGCTATGTTTACTTGGCATGTTGAACAAAAAAATAGACTTTTAATATTGGAAATTAATGTAAGTTAAATATATGTATGATGAGTCTAGACTATGAATCTCAAAAGTGATGGCCTTTTTAAAATATTACCTCAGAGCTTCTCACATAGTTTCGTCATCTATCTTACCTGTTACAAGAAACTAAACACAGGGACCAGCAGGTGGCAGGGTGGTTAGGGCCCTGGACGCCCACGTGGCCAATCTTGTTTGAGTCCCGGACCTGCCTGGCTGCTCGCTTTCTCACCTTCCCTCTATCTTTCTGTCTCTGGTGAGCACATGTGCTTGTATAAAATAATAAATAAACACTTCTTTAAAAAAAAAAAACAAAAACTAAGCACAGGAATCAGCCTGTGCTCTAGTAGTTAAGGGAGTCGGATCCCTCGTGGCTGACCATGCAGTTGGATCCTGATCCCAGTGGCTCAAAAAAACTGCCAGGTGTGTGTACATGCGTCCCCCAAGTCCCGAAAGGGTGGAGAAATCAAGGAGAAAGGATGGTGACATGGCCAGGCCCCATTTGGGGTGCTTTCTCCTTCCCTCTCTGTATGTCTGTTTGTCTTTGGCAAGCACACATGTCCTCTGACAAAATTTTAAAAAAGGAAGAAAGAAATTAAGCACAAAATTAACATAATGAAGTAGCAAGACAGCAGTTTTCTCTTAGATGAGAATAACACAAAAAATCAGTGAAATCCCGTATTGATTAAGAATGATGTTTGTTCTCAACACTAACAGTAGCTACTACTGGTTACTCTTCTTTCATCTTAGATGTGTTATCTCATAGTCCTCATGATCCTGGGAAGTAGGTGTCACTTCCATCTCTAACACAAGAAACCCTTAGCGTGTCCATATCTTTCATTTATCCATTCATTCATTCATTCAGAGTAATATGTTGAACCATATGAAAATGATGACATTCCATAGTTGCTGACTCTCAAACATTTTTATTGAGTGCAAAGGTCTTTTGTATTTGCATGTATCTTCCTGACCAAGCTCTAGGCAGCACCATGCATTATGGAGGATGTAGTCATTTAAGTCATGGTCCCTGGCACTGCTGCCCCAAAGCTGTAGCATCTTTAGGCATTGTTGGGGAGTCTTTGGGCCCATCAAAATGAGGTCACTTGTTGTCAGGAGTTAGGTTAGGCCTCACCAGCTCTGACCTTGTAGGTGCATTGATAAGTCATTGTAACTGATCAGCTTGGTGCACATTAAAATACCTTTTAAAAATAATTTGTTTTGTTGGAAGCTCTCCCAGGTGGCCGTGTGGTTCAGGTGCGCGCAGGCGTGAGCGCTTGCATGCACGTGAGTGACTCCCTCCCAATGCCCCTAGCACCGCACGGGGCTCAGTAGCAGTTACGGCTTATATATATATATATATATAAAATAAACTTTTTAGGACACTTTGCTGAGACTTGTTTGGCATGACTATGTTCTTTTTGAGAGGGGAAGGCTGTGGATTAGAAACAGACACAGTGGGGACCAGCAGTTAGCGTAATGGCTATGTCGCTGGCCTCCCATGTAGTCGACCGCGGTTTGCGTCCCAGACCCAGTGGCTTAAAACTCACGCTGGGCGCGTGTGCGTGCGTGCCCAAGATCCCGAGAGGAGAATGGAGGAGAAGGGATTGCAGCGTGGCCAACCCCCGGGGGGAGATTTCTTGCTTTCTATCTCTCTGTCTCTCTCTCTCTGTCTGGCGAGCACATGTGCCCTATAGCAAAAAACCTCTCAAAAAAAAAGAAAAAGAAAAAAATAGACACAGTAACAAATACAGACATACCAGTATAGAAAAGTGAGGATTGGGTGGGCCCAACTTTTTTGATGGAGAAATTGTGATTCCAACCCCGCCTCAGATTTATTCTTTTAAAGAGCAGAAAATGGGGGAAGAGGAAATGGTATGCAAAGCTAGTTGTTTTGGAATGTTAATTGTCTGAAGATGTAAAAATGACTGGTGCTATTTAATTTTTTTGGTTTTGGGGGGAACCAAAATTTGATAAACAGGTGACTTTTTTTACCCTGATAGGATATTGTAGTATTGGGGTACTGGGTATTAACAACTGTAGGAAGATAACCTTGACAACAGACAGACAGCACTTCGTATGTAAATACTTTTTAATAGCCCTGCTAGGGTAGCTTACAGAAGTACATTTATAATAATTTGTTTGGGACCAGCCGATGGTGTAATGGTTATCTCACGTAGTCAACTGCAGTTTGAGTCCTGGACCCACTGGCTTAAAACTCACACCAGGCACGTATGTGTGCGGGCCCAGAATCTTGAGAGGAGAATGGAGGAGAAGGGATCGCGACACGGCCATCCTTCCTGGGAATGATTTCTCCCTTTCTGTCTCTCTGGCAAGTACATGTGCTCTATAGCAAAAATCTCTCTCAAAAAAATAGTAATTTGTTCAATACTATTTACCAGGTGCTTACTTTATGCTGTGAACTGAGACAGGTAGACAACATCTAACCTCCAGGAGCCCAGTTTTAGACTAGAATAGTCTCTCATCTCTGAACTGCCTGTTTTCAGATAATTAACTTTTCATGGTAGCACTTGCAGCCAAGGTAAACAGGGATGTCTCTTTAAGTCTCCCAAGTCTAGCCAGCTGTACACTCGCTAAAATCCGCTGAATAATTGGTGCTTGTTTTATTTTGCTTATTTATTTATTTCAGAGGTTTTTGCCTTAGGGCACTTGCTCACTGGGCAGAGAGACAGACAATGAGAAGGGAAGTGATAAATCACCCCCTGGGGCAATGGCCACTTTGTAGTACCTTTTCTTCCACTCTCCTAGGATCTTGGGCATATACACACATGTGCTTGGCGTGAGTTTCAAGCCACCAGGTTCAGGACTCAGACTGTAGTTGGCCATGTGAGAGTCCAGTGACATAACTACTGTGTCATCTGCTGGCTCCTAACTGGTGTTTATCTTAATATTCAGTGTTTAGAGTAAGATGGGGGGACTTTTAACTTGGATTTTCTGTCACTCTCATGCTGCGCCTTCTTCCTCTACTCAACTCCTTGTTGGGTAGCCTGTTTTTTTAACCTTCACTCCTTTGAGTTCCACTGACCCATTGTCTGTACCTTCCCCCATGCTATACCGTCTTGTTCACTGTAGTTTTATAGTAACTTTTTTTAAAAGAATTATTTTATTTAATTTTATTCATTCATTCATTTACTTTTCATTTAACCAGAGAGAGACACAGGGAGAGCAAGAGAGGGAAAGAGAGAAAGCAAGCCACTAGGTTTAGGACTTGAACCCTGGCTGGCCATGTAGGAGTCTAGCACCTTGATCACTACACTACCTGCTAGCCCCAGGAAATGCTTTTGCAGGTGGGCTTCTGAGCTCCTCTTAGGATGAGTGTGTGCCTGTCTGAAGTTTCCAAGAAATAAAAATAGGTTTGAATACACAAATCTCTCTTGCAGGTTCTTTAGTTCAGTAGTGAAACAACACCCTTTTGCTATCTTAATTTAGAATAGTTCAGGTTTTTCTCTTTTTTTTCTTACGCAATAAAGAAGATGAAGTGATAAGGCAGCTATAATCGAGTACATCTCAGACTAGGGATAATGCTAGGAGGCTAGTACTTAGAAAGGTTAGGTCACTTACCAAGGTCACACAGAAAGAGTCAGGACTGCATTAGGCTCCAAGCTTACCTCTGTCCCCTACATCCAAGGGATACCAGCTTCTAAAACATACATACAAACACAGAAGTCTTTTATCTCCTCCCCCAACCATGCCCTTAGTGAGAATCTTTGTGCCTCAGAAGTCATAGATGGATGAGGATCTGGGGGCCCGGGATGTTGAATACCAGTGTGTAGCATTTGGGCCTTTCTCTTTGAGCTCTTCTCCTGTGCATGTGGTAGAAGTGAATGGAATAGCCCTGGCCTTAGCTGTGCTACTTTCTAACCATGTGAGGTGGCTAAATCACCCTATCAGACTTGGTTTTTCTCCTCTTAAATGGGAATCCAGTCCGTCATTTACCACTTTTTTTTTTTTTAGCGTTTTTTTTTCTATAGGGCATGTGCACTCTCCAGAAAGGCACAGAGAGACAGACAGAAAGCGAGAAATCACCCCCTGGGGGGATAGCCACACTGCAATCCTTTCTCCTCCATTCTCCTCTTGGGATCTTGGGCATGCATGCACGCACACACACACACCCGGCGTGAGTTTAAGCCACCGGGTCCAGGACTCGAACCGTAGTCAGCTACGTGGGAGTCCAGCGACATAGCCATTACGCCAACTGCTGGTCCCGTTTACCACATATTATTGAATGTCTTTGGTTAGCTGAGCTCTGCACTAACCACATGGGATACCTATGGTCAGGGCGGCAGTGCCTGCCCTTAGGAACGTAGTCTTACGACTGAGAGGGGCAGCAAGTAATTTCAGTGTTGTGTATCAAATTTCGCGGGAGTGGCAGAGTGGGGGGACCTCAGGTAGCCAGAGGAGGAGAGGTCAGGAACATGTTACAGGAAATGCTGTCCCCGCCTATCACAAGGGGCTGGAGGAAGGCTTCTATGAAACCATACATATGAGCGTGATTGTAGTGTCAGAATGTTTTACGGATTTGAGTTGGCATTGTATCTCACAAACTTTTTTCTGGCAGCTTTCATGAACTGGGCTATGACTTCTCCAGCAAAGGTTGGTACAGTAGCTTAGGAGGCCCAGATCAGATTAACTCCGTTAGTTCTGCATTGCTGCTGGGCCCAGGGTGATCTGGGGTCCTGAAACCAGCAATCTTTTTTGACTTCCCTGAGCACACATGAGCTGTGCTACAGCTTTGAGTAGTTCAAGCGCCTGTCTCCCTTTGCAGGTGTTACAACACATGAAAGCAGTGCAGGCGGATCAGGAGCGAGAGAGGCAGCGGCGGCTGGAAGTGGAACGAGGTAGGTGGCCATTGTTCTCAGAGTCATCTTCTAGGTCCACCCCAGCTGAGTCTCATGCTTCAGGAGCCAGAGTCCAATCGAAGAGTCATGACAAACAGTGGGGACAGGACAGCATTGCTGTGGGGGTGGTTTCATCCTTAGCTGATGAGTCTCCAGTCCTGGCTCCTCCACTAAGCTCTGATGTCACATTCAAGTGCTTTTCGTCTACTTGGAGGGTTAATAGGAATCTCAGATGTCCCCTCAGCCCTTTCAGTGTTCCTCTATAATGGGAAATTACTACCCCCGTACTTAATCAAGCCTGAACTAAGACGGATGTCCGTATTTCATTCTTCTGTTAATTCCCACACCCACTCTGTCAACAAGCCTTACGTGTGACTATCTCTCCTCCAGTGCCAGCTCTGTAACAGGCCTCCATCCCGTGGGCTACTGCAGTACCTCCTAAAATGTCTCCACAATTAGCCATTTCTAAAATCCTATCTTCTACACAGCAGCCAGGGAGATCTTAAAACATAAATTAATGATGTTGCTGTCTTCCTAAAACCCTGTAATGGCACCCCACTGAACTCAGAGTAAAATCCTAACTTGGTGACATGGCCAACGAGGCCCACCTTGGCCAAGCCTGCTCGCCCTCCCTTTAGACCTTGTTCTGTGTCTCAGGGAAGCAGGCCATTTTAGCCACAGGAGCCTCTGCTGTTGCTTGAACATACCAACTAGTCTCAATTGAGGGATGTTGCTTGGGGTGTCCTTTTCCCTCGGTGTCTACATGGCTGGCTTTTTAAAATCTGTATCTGTCTGTTTCCATGTTCCCTTAGGTTAGGTCTTAATCCTTTCAGAACCACCCAAACTGGAATAGCCATCCTCCCTTCCCCTCGCTGTTGCAGCCTGTTATTTTGTTTGTGGCATATTTCACTGTCTTTGCTATGCGGTTCACTTGTTTATTATCTGTCTCTCTCTGTGGAGAAGCAAAACACTTAGGCAATAGAACCTGGCCTGCCTTCTCCACTGCTGCTTCTTGGGCACTTAGGACAACTCAGTAGCTGCTCTGTTGACCAGCTGACCTCTGGAGGATGACTGGTTGTTTAGGACTGATTACAGGGTGTCCCTGAGGTCACAATGCCTCAGTACAGCTGTCCCTTATACATGCGTGGCCACTGTGGCCAGACACGCCTACGTTTACTCTGACTCCTGCTGCTTTTACTTTGTGACAGCACATGTTCCCCAGAGGCCGGGTGTACCGTGTTCTTGGCATTCTCGCTGCCCGCTGGAACCCGGAGTTGTTTGTACGTAGAGAAGCAGTGGGAAGCTACAGTACTTACAGTGCTGCTATTCAGCTACCTTATGGTTCAGATAGGCTTGTAAGCCCTAGAAGAACATTTAACCACCCATTTGTGGCATTTTGGCTTTGGAAAGATATATTTCAGACTTCCAAATAACTAATTTGGAAATGCATTTTTAGAACCCAGTAATTAGAAGTGCGGTATTGCATGTAAACATGCTTGAGCTGTTAAGTAAATCTGAATGTGTTACATAGTTTCCTGAGAGGAAGTCTAGAGGTTACTCTATTAGTCTCACTTTTTAAGAAAACATTACTGGGGCCAGCAGGTGGCATGGTAGTTAAGGCATTGGGCTCCCACATGGCCAACCGCAGCTCAAATCTTATACCCTGCAGCTTGAAAATCACACCAGGCACGTGTGTGTGTATGCGTGCGCACGCGCGCAGGCCCAAAATCCCAAGAGAAGGGATTACGGCGTGGCCACCCCCCTGGTGGGGGAGATAATTTCTCACTTTCTGTCTTTCTGGCAGTCGCCCTATCACATAAATCTTTAAAAAAAAAAAAAAAAAAAAAGACAGCAAAACATTGCCATTGTCTCTAACCCTAAACTCGAGTGCTCGTTTTCTCTTTTCGCTTGCCCTCCCCATGCCACATGGCTTCCAAAGCTTGGGAAAAAGGAATGACATAGAATGAACACCTTACTCTCCTTATGTCTGGGGTCTAGAAGACTGCCAGTCGCTGTGCCTTCTGAATTAGTCCCTTGTTCTAGAGGAGTACCAGTCTTATCACCGTGCCTGCTTTAGGTCCCCCTAATCTCTGCTGCTTGTAGCTAGGAGCGCCTTGATAAGAAACCATTCAGCAAACCCTGAGCGCAGCTTACTGTATTTTAGTGAGGACGGCTTACTTTGCAGAGGACAGCAGGTGGCTGTTCCCCTTCAGTACTTAGGTGACCTGGGGTACAAGAGAAAAGGTGGCTAAAGGCATACTTTTAATCACTCGGGAAAGCAAACTGCTGGAGGGCTTGTGAGAGCAGCTCTATTTCGGTGTGTGTTGCTATAGAGGCAGAGAAGAAGCGTGAGGCCAAGCAGCGGGCTAAAGAAGCTCAGGAGCGGGAAGTGCGGAAGCGGGAGAAGGCGGAAGAGAAGGAGCGCCGGAGAAAGGAGTATGATGCTCTCAAAGCATCCAAGCGGGAGCAGGAGAAGAAACCGAAGAAGGAAACAAATCAGGCCCCGAGTGAGTTTCTTGTCTGTTGCTCGTTTTCAGCGGGGTGCAGTGGACTCATTCGAGTTTTGCGGCATGGACAGTGAGCCTACAGACCTTAGTTGGATAAACTGGGTAGCCTGGGAGCAGCCGGGGAGGCTGCAGACCAGGCCCCGAATGTGGCTACCAGGAACAGGGCGTTCTAGGGAGCTTGTGCCCCAGCAGGTTCACTTCCCTGCTGCCCACCACGTACTTCTGTGCAAACACCTGAGTCAGATGGGCCTTAGAGCATTCCAGGGCAGGGAGTCTCACTTCTTGTTGGGGTGAGGTTCTGAAATCCCTGAGATCGGACGTCACGGTCAAGTCCCTTCCATCATGAAGTGTACAGGTGTGTTTTGAGTCTATGGTGCAATCTCTGTAAAGCCAATGCTGCCTGGGTTATTTTCCCCACATCAAAATAGATCACCCTCTTGCCATGTGGCCTGTATTCGGGCAGCCATGCTCTTTTTTTTTTAAAAAAAAAAAACATTCTGTATTTTCCCCAAATATCCCATTGAATTTATAGTGTGATGTGTCTCCATATACAGGGAGGATCCTGCCCTCTGGGCCACACCGGGCCCCCAAGGGAAGAGGTACTGAGAGGGGACGGAGCCCTGGACAGAGCTGGGGGGGCTCATGTCCCTCACCTTGCTCCCTCTTGCCTTGAGCCTAATCTCACTGCTTTTGTTAATTTCCTTGTTGAAAATGAGGATCATAACTACACATGAGATAGTGAAAAGGATTAAGTGCGAAAACAGGATCACACAGTTCTTGGCGGTAATGTGGGTGCTCTGTCATATTTTTAAATGTCATCTAAAATTAACAAATCCAGTTTTTCCTAAGTGTAATATATGTTCACTATACAGAATTCAAAAAAAAAAAAAATAAAGCTTGTATCAGGAAATGGCAGTCACCTGAAAGTTCCCTATTCCTAGCAATAATCACCGTTTACAAAATGGTGTATTACCTTCTGGGCTTCCCTTTATACACACATTATGTAACTAACACACTCCAGTCCTGTTTTCCCAAGGAGGCAGCACCGTCAGTGCTTGCAGCCTCCTGAGAAGTCCCTCCCCCTACCAGCCCCAGGGCTCTAGATCATCTCCGTGTTACCAAGGAGAATTTAGGACACTGGGGACCGCGAGGGACGTTAAGACGTGCAGAATGAGTTCGTGTTTTGAATGTACTCCCTTGAGATCCAAGGGAGAAAGCATTTATGTTTCAGCCTCTGGATAGCAGTTTTTAAGAGCTCAGATATTATTAAAATGTGTTTTAGGGACCAGCAGTTAGCATAATGGCTATGTCGCTGGACTCCCATGTAGTCAACCGCAGTTCAAGTCCCAGACCCAGTGACTTAAACTCACACTGGGTGCATGTGCGTGCCCAAGATCCCGAGAGGAGAATGGAGGAGAAGAGATTACAGTGTGGCCATCTCCCCTGGGGGGTGATTTCTCGCTTTCTGTCTCTCTGTCTTTCTGGCAAGTGCACGCGCCCTATGGCAAAAACCTCTCTCTAAAAAAAAAGTATTTTAAAAACCTGGGGAGTTTTTGCATGAGGAGGGGTATCAGTGAACTGCATAGAGGAGACCAGCACAGATTGAGAGAGAATGGGTCTCCAACTGACTGAATTTGTCTTGTGTACTGTGACTTTGTCCCTCCAGAATCTAAGTCTGGCTCCCGCCCCCGCAAGCCACCGCCCCGGAAGCACACTCGGTCCTGGGCTGTGCTGAAGCTGCTGCTGCTACTGCTGCTGTTCTGTGTGGCAGGTGGGCTGGTTGCTTGTCGGGTGACAGAGCTGCAGCAGCAGCCCCTCTGCACCAGCGTAAACACCATCTACGACAATGCAGTCCAAGGTCTGCGCCGCCACGAGATCCTCCAGTGGGTCCTCCAGACCGACTCTCAGCAGTGAGCTTGTCCTCAGTACCTGCTGCCTCCCGGCCTTGGAGCTTGGATTCCTATGGAATTGGGTTCTGCTGGACACAACCTCTTTTTAGCGTCAGACCTACCTGCCATCATCAAATGGCTGCCGATTGGTACTTGAGATCTCCTCTTTGTAGGACTTCTTTGTTCCTTAGTCAGGGTTCCCTGGTGGAATGAGGAGAAAGGGGAGGTGGTGGGAGACAGTTAACCTGCATGCCTAAAGCAATAGGCCTGGGGGTGGGGAGAGAGAAAACATAGCCTTTTCTAGTTGTTATACAAAGCTGTGTAAAGGCAAGGCTCATTTCTACTAAATGGTCAGCTGTCACTACACATTTATACTTTTGTATGTCACCAACCCTTTCTTTCATTCCTCCCTGGGTAACCAGGGCAGATCAGGAGGCAGTATGTTATGGGGACTAGGGGACACCACACTCAGCAAATCCAGCCTAAATTGGGGGGTGGGAGGGGTGTACTATTTTCTTAAGGACCTCAGATAGTCAAGCATTTTAGTGACCATACAGAACCTCTGGCTGTGAAAGGGAATTCATGACCATCCAGTCCAATATGACACTTGTGGATGGAGAAACCGAGGCCCTCTCGTGACTTGTCTTGGGTCTCCCAGCTAGTTTGAGGCAGAACTAGACTCCAATTCTGGTGTACATTCTTCCCTTCACGTCATTTTGCCTCCTTCATGATGTCCTGAAAGAACAGAATTCACTCATACTTCAGGGTAGACAGATTTATGACTCAAATAGAAATCTCATGTCATTAGGATCTTGGGCATCTCCTCAGGAGTCTGGCCCCAACTTACATGGCTTTTATAAATGGGGACAGTCCAGGCTTCTCGCCTCCATTTTAGAGCATTAACTCCCTAATTGCCAGTAAGCAAGAAGCAGGTCCCTGCCAAGCTACCTTGTCTATGACAGCTCCGGCCCTGTTAGTACTAGATGTGATTAAATACCTCAACGGCAACATGAAAACTCTTGAGGTTTAGAATAGTTTGATTCTAGACCTGTAACTGAAAGGAATGAAGGAATGGAAACAGGAAATGAGGGAAGCAAGCAGCGTCATGTGCATTAGCTGATGACTAGCACAAATACGGGCAGTGCTGTCCCGTCTCCCATCTACCACATTAAGCATTTTCTTGCCTCATCTTTTCACAACAGCTGGATGAAGGGATCAGAGACGACTGTCATGGTGCTCATTCATGGAAAACTCCCAATCGCAAGTTCCTTGCTTCTCCCTGGAGGGAGCAAGAGTCTATTATAGTTAGAGACAAGGAGGGCAGCATCCAGCTTTTAGCCCTTCTGGCCCGTTTGGATAGGGGCGGCCGCTCGTGACTGTCCTGATACTGGAAGGAAGGCCTTTATTCTCTTCTCCCCCGATAGCTCTGCCACGTAGGTCCATACCTTCCTCAGAATCACTACACATTCATTTAGTCTTCATCCAAGCTCCAGAGCCATTGGTATAAATGCTTTATTGAAACTAAATACACAATGTATAACAGATTAAGATCGTACAGAAATCAGCATAGCCATAGCCTGTTCCTTGGCTGGTTAAGGCAGCTCTGGCTGAGCCTCGTCAAGCCAACCCACATGCTACAGTTCACCCATGAATTGGAGATCAGATGCTGATTCTTTTGGATTTTTACAATGATTAAATACATGTCTGAGTGGTCTGTCTTTGTTCTTTTGTGTTTTGAAGATTGTGGGCATGGGTGGGGTGGATTGTTGGTGGCAGCTGGGTCTTGCTAGGGGAGGAACAATAAATGCCATGAAGGTGGATGCAAGGGTCTCAGCCTCTACCCTGAGCTGACAGGGAGGGAAGCTTGCAAATAATGGAAACCAGGAAAGACTGGAGCTTACCCAGGCTTGTACCCCAGGAGATGCTTCCATTGCAGTCAGGTTCTGGAGGGGTGAGAGGTGGAGTATTTGTGGATCTCCTGCTTCTAGTCCTTGGCCCTTAGGGCTAGCATCAGTCCGCACTGTCTAGAGAGAGATCTGGCTGCAAAGTAGTCATCTGAAGGTAGATCCGCCTGGACAGCTCTGGTCCAACACGGCGGGAGGTGGATGTCACACCTTCCCCTCGGCGCACCTGTATGTCTGCTAGCAAATTCTGGCGTTCTTGCTCCGAAAAACAGCGCTGATAAGCCTGGAAATGGTAAATTACCTCACCACCACATCATCCAGTCATCCTTCATTCATGAGCAAGGAGGGTGTTAAGCTTGAGCTGGGGGATGAGAACCTGTCCTCCCTCCTTGGAGCAGTGTTAACAACTCTGACTTGAGCAGACCTGTGTTGTCCCAGAAGGCATTCTTGAGCCCTCAATAGTGCTGTCTATGGAAATGGGCTAGTGGGGTCCACTGAGGCCACAGGGCACGGGTGATTCCCTGGAACAGCATACCTGTACCAGAAGCCGCGGGGAAGGATAGGCATCCACAATGGCGCTGGCCATTTCTAGGCTTCAGCTGCTGGATCTGTCTCCTCCAGACCAGTGCGAGTCCCCTGCCAGAGCGGTCTCCCTCCCCCCCGCCAGCCCAGTCACTCTCCAGGCAGAAGGAGAAGCTGGTTTGATCTCGGAGCTTCCTGCAAATGGTATGGTTTGGAGAGTCGAGTTGCGTCCTACTCCAGACCCTTCAAGTGGGAACCAGAAAACCCACTCTCAACTGACATTGGAAGTGGACACCATGTTGTGTCTGGCCTAGCTGAGCCGCCAACAATTTCCCTTAAAAACTCATTTCTTAGAAGAGAAGGTGCCAGATTCTCAGGCTTTTGTTGAGCTCGGGTTGTCTGGCCAGGGAGGAAGAAGTGTGCACAGAGCTAAGCACAAGGACTAGTATCGGGCAATTTGGAGTCAATTTCAAGTTCTCTGAACTTGCTAGAAGCCTAGAGAAGTCCATCTCTCTTTTGAGAGTTTTTTTTTTTTTTTTTTTTTTTTTTGCTATAGGGCGCGTGCGCCCGCCAGACAGAGAAAGAAAGCAAGAAACCCCCCCCCGGGGGGCATAAAGCGAGAAATCACCCCCCAGGGGGGATGGTCACGCCACAATCCTTTCTCCTCCATTCTCCTCTCGGGATCTTGGACACGCACACACACGCGCCCAGCGTGAGTTTTAAGCCACGGTCCGGGACGCAAACCGCGGTCGACTACATGGGAGTCCAGCGACATAGCCATTACGCTAACTGCTGGTTCCCAAGAAGTTCATCTCTCTTAAGGCCTCAGTTCTCTCAGGTATAAAATAGGGACTTGGGTTAGCTCTGAGGTTCCTTAATAATTTTAAATTCTGACTTTGAACTCTGCTGGCCCACTGGGAGCCTAGTACCATTCTGGAGAACATACACAAAAGCTAAAAGAATACTTTCAAAGGGACTGGGCTTGAGGGCTCGTTCCAAAAGTCATTAGCATGTCAGCTCCTCCTGCCTCAAGTGTGAGATAACGGAATGACCACAGAGTTCAGGGGAAGGAATATTTTCTCTGGCTTCAAGAAGCACTGTAAAGGGCAAGGCCCAGCATGGAGGCTGGCCCTGCTGGGGGCACTCACTTGAATGGTGCCTCAGCCACAGCCTTGGTGAACGAGCATGCAAAGTCAGCCAACTCTTTCCAGGTCTGCACTATTTGAGCCCGGGCTTCTGTGTGTAACTGCAGATCCACCAGTGCCTAGAAACCCAAAAGCAGTGAGGAGCTGGAAGGGTGGAAGTCGTTCTTTCCCTGTTCGCTGAAGCAGCACCTCAGCTTCTTGGCTCCTGTTCGGCCACTTCTCGCCTCTTCCCTACCAAGGCAGGAAGGCGTGTCATTTATTCTCTATCAATAGCTAATCTGCTTAGATGACCAGTGAGCACCCAGCCCGACAGGCAATAAGGTCTTACCTCTTCCACATCTACCCTGGATACCACGGGCCCTGTGTTGATCTCTGGTTGTTTCTGCTGCTTCTTGGCCTGCTTATTTGCTGCTCCCTGTCTCCTTGTTGGAGGATTCTGAGCACTAGAGCAGGAGAGGAAGTCAGAGGACAGCAGCTCCAGGCTGAGCTTAGCCGAAGAGGAGCAAGAAGACTGGATCGGAGCATCCTACAGGGCTTGTCAAGGGTGCTATCTTGAAGTGACCCATATCTGGAATGAGACACTCACCCCTGGTGGTCCAAGAGCATCCCCCTTTAATGCTAAGTCTCCAGGGCAAATCCAAACCTGAAGTATTTTTCCTGATCCACGATCACCAGTGACAGAGCTCTCCCTGCTGTTTTTGCTATGATGTCAGTGACAAAGCCCCGAAGTGTTCCTTTCCCTTTCTCAGCGCTGTCCAGACTCCCCTGCAGGAAGGAGCAGAAAGTGCATTCATTCTAGCTCCCTAGTAAGAGTTGGCCCTATGTTCCAATGACACCTCAGCCCCCGTCCCTCAGCTCTGCCCACCTGTTTTAAGCTGGAGATCATGGACAGGAGTACCTCTGCCAAGAGTAGCACCAGGACTGACGGCTCCTCCACCCAATCCTCTTCATCCTGCCAAAGGGCCCGAACACAGCACAGAGAGGAGGTTCAGGAGGTGTTGAGCACCTGTGAGAGTGGCCCAGGTCTTCTAGGTGAGTGAACTCATCCTTGCCCCTTTTGTATTATCATTTTTCTTCTTGAATGAAGCAACCACCCATGATCCTGTCCCTCCCCAGGTCTCAATTGTTCAAACTCAGTGCACTGGTCTCAGAGATGGTGAATAAGAAAGGAACATCAGGGGACAGCAGTAGTGGTTATGTTGGCAGACTCCTACGTGTCCAACTGTGACCAATGGCTTGAAAATCATCACCCCCGCCTCCCCATGCAGGCATGCCCAAGATCCCAGAAGAATGGAAGAGCAGGGATTGCTTCTCATGGGTAATTTCTCACTTTCCCTCTCACTGTCTGCCTCTCTCTGGCAAGGCCTATTGCAAAAACCTCAAAAACAACAGCAACAAAAAGAACATTAGAAAGTTGAAAGCAGCCAAGTAACTGCCAAGTTCTGTGTGCATTTTGAATGGGGGTGGTGAGAAAGGAAACTCATCCAAGGAAAAATGACTCTGGCTTTGAAGGTGATTACAGAAATAGGTTTTGTGTGAGGAAGATAACAATCACAAGGGAACCTTCGGCCTATGAGAGCACCTCCTCCTTATCATAGCCTGGGCATAATCAAACAAAGTCAAGGTTGCCTCAAGGCCAGCAATCCTACAGCAGTACAGTATTATGGTGTCATTGAGAAGTAGGACTTCATAGGAAGTTCTGATTAGATCCCCAGAAGCAAACACAAGACTCAACATAGCTAAGTGTAGGTGGGAGGAGCTCTGAGTTCTAGCTCCTGCTGTGATCTCTTACAAGGCTTTTAATGTACCTGAGCCCCAGTTTCCCCACCTGGGATATGGGAAGAATTCCCTCGTTAAAGGATAACTGACTGAAATACAAGAGAGATGGTGGAAGTGCTCTGAAAGGATAAACTGCTATATGAATATAAAAGTTTGCTAATACTCCCAAAGTGAAAATTGAGGGTAACTGTCCGAAATTACTGAGCAAGTTAGGAGATGCAAAGAAAAGAAAGGACATCATTAACAAAAATCAACTCAATGCGACCACAGATGGTTTGTAATGCTTACATCTCTGGACACCCATGTAGTCGACCACAGTTCGAATCCCAGACCCGACCACTTAAAATTCAAATCTGGCGAGTATGCATGCATGCCCAAAATCCCAAGAGGAGAATGGAGAACGGAGTGTGGTGTGGCCATCCCCCCTGGGGGGTGATTTCTCACTTTCTCTCTGTCTGTCCAGCAAGCACACATGCCCTATAGCAAACATCTCTCTTAAAAACCACCAAAACCAAAACCAAAAATAAAAAACAATAAAACCCTCAAATGATAAAGCTACTGGTAGAAAACACAGGGAAAATTCTTGGAGTTTTCAAGTAGGCAAATACTTCTTAAAGAAGACCCCCAAAAGCACAGGCAATAGTCCCTAAAATAGACAAATGGGACTACATTACTGGAGAGAGACAGACACAGAGAGAGAGGGAGGGAAAGTGAGAAGTCACCCCCAGGGAGGATCCCTTCTCTACTCTCTTCCCAGAATTTTGGGCACACACACACACACTTGGTTGATGTGATTTTTCAGGTCACCAGGTCTAGGACTCAAACCACACAGTGAGCCATGTGGATCCCACACACACACACACACACACACACAGGGTGAGTTTAAGCCACCAGGTCTGGAACTCAAACCATGGTTGACTACATGGGAGTCCAGCAACATAGCCATTATGCCAACTGCTGGTAACTGTCCTAGTAATTTCATTCTTAGGTATCTACCTAGAGGATAGGAAAACCCTCCAACAGAAAAAACACTAGCACATCCATGTTTATTGCAGCATTACTTATAATTGCTAGGACAGGGAACCAACCCAAATGTCGAAAAATAGATGAGTAGCATATGTACTCTATGGAATTCGACTCAGTTATACAAAACAATGAAACCCTGACATTTGGAACAAAGTGGATGAATGTGGAAGACTTAAATGCTAAGCAAAACAAGTCAGGCTATGAAAGACAGTTTGTATGTGCCCGGTCGATATAAACCGAATGTGCTCTCTAGCAGAAACTGCAAGACTGGAAGGTGTAATAGGGAGGGCAACTGTAGATACTAGAGATAAATGAGAGGTATGTAATAGAGGGTGAGTAGCAGTGGAAGGGAAGGAAGGAGGGAAATAGGAAAAAACAAACAATACATTTAATTGACACCCGAATGAGAGGTTATTTGTTGATGATAATGTATATGGTAATGTCTTTGTCTTAACCGGTATGCACTGGATTCGTGCTGGGAAAAACCATGTTATACACTGTAAAGACATACAGTGATTAAATGTAAGTAACAAGCATATATATCTAAAAGAAAAAAGAAAAGAGGAAAAAAATCTTTATGTTCATCTATAAATTCTAGAAAATGAGGAGTGTGGTCTTTTGGATGCACAGTCAAGAGGAATGAAAGGTCCAGGACTTGCAGTAACCTGAGGAGCCCATGTTAAGGAACGAACATGAGCTGTGTGCCTACTACGTGTTGATGCTGGTTATCCCACTTAGTCCCCACAACAGTGGAGACGGAAAGGATGTAACAGGGTCCTCACTGTATACATGAGGCAACTGAGGCACGAAGATATGTAATTACTTGACCAGCGTTGTGGCAATAAGGCCATGAAGCTGGGATTCAAACACAAGCCACTCACCTCACAAATCCCCAAAGCCCAGTTAGGGAACCAGGAATCCTGTGCAGATAATCTTCCCTCTGCCCCACTATGCTCTCTGCCTGAAGAAGAGTGACCTCCACAGCCACTACCAGGGCAGCATGCCCTCTTGCTTCCAGCTGGATGTGATCAGTGATGAACTCCAGTAAGGGAAGGAAGCTGGACAGTGAAGTCAGGTTACCTCTTTCCTTGGCTCTCTCCCAATGGGATCACCTGAAGTTTGCCACACCCCTCTACTGGAGCTGAAAGCTTCCCTCAAGGTGACCCTCTACATTTCTCCTTCTGGATTTCGCTAACCACCTCTTCCCCTTATCCCTTCAGAATTAGGGATGGTAACCACTACGCCAGTGGTTCTCAACTAGGGGCAATTTCCCTCACAGAGGATACCTGGCAACATCTGGAGGCATTTTTGATGATCATAACTGAGAGGGATGCTATTGGCAAGCAGAGAGTGGGTACAGGCTAGGGATATTGGCAAACATCCTACAGTACACAGGACGGTCTGACGGTCTTGACAACAAAGAATCAACCAGGCCAAATATCAACAGTACCAAGCTCAAGAAACCCTGAGCTATGCTATTGCCCTGACGTACTGTGCTGTCCCTCGTAGTGTCCTTGCATCCTGCCCACACTTTGGAACACAGTCCCTTTATTAAATCCTCCTCAAATTATCCTACGTTGAGTGTGCCATCTGTTTTTCCGCTAGGGCTGACTGATACATCTCCTTTTCAAATAAAAGCCTATTTACCACAGAACTTGAAGGGGAGGACAGACGTCAGCCAGAAAACCCTACCTCGAGTGTTCCAGTCCTTCTCCAAGTGATGCTGCACGGCACAGCCTGTGACTCAATCACACAGCGGCACTCCATGGACTGCAGAGCTCCAAGGAGCTGGCCCCCACCCTCCATCTGGAGAAGTACTGCAACAGATGGGAAAGGGCCAGTCAGTGGGTGGTCCAGAACACAGATAACTGAGCACAGGGTGAAGGCAGATGCTAGCAGGACCTGGATCCAGCACCACTGTGATGCGCTTTAAGCATTCGTCTGGCCTCTGGGCTTTCAACCTGTTAACCACTGCTGCCTTCTGCTTTTCTTGTTGTCCCAGGATGCTTCCCTTCTGGCATGCTTGTCCCTGCTGCCTGTGTCTCTGTGTTCCTCTTCCCTGGACCTTTGGGTCATGCTTGGTTCTCTTCCGAGGTGGGAGGATGTCAGAATTTGTTTTGGTTACTGGCAAGCTGTTGCTCTGGATAGGGCAGGTAGATGTGTAGGCTGGGAGCTGATGGCTCAGATTGTCCAAGATAGGGTCCTTGTTATTCTGTGCACTCCTCTCAGAGGTATCATGGAGGGGAACATCAGGAATTTTCAGAAAGGGTTGTTTTTTCCAGTCATATGCTCCTTCACTATTTTGATGACCCAAAACACTATTAATTGGGGAGTTAGAGTCCTCAGAGTTCAGCTGCTTATGAGTCAGGAACTTACATGTAAGCCTCTCAGCCAGAGGAACGAATTCTTCTTCATCCTCACTTTCGCTGCTTGGCACCCTGACTGGCTCTGTCTGTGGGGCGGTTTCAGCTGTGTCTAGGATAGGTGGTAGATCTTTCAACCCTGGGGATAAAGGACTAGAGGCCTCAGAATCTGAATTGTCAAGTACTATAATCTTCTCCTCCCTCTGAGGCTGTCTCCTCTTGGTTGAAGATGGTTCCTTTCTCAGAAAGGCAAATGTTGGCAACTCCTCAGAGTCGCTCTCACTGGAATCCAGTGCCAGTGATGGTTTCTTCAGAGCCATCAATGTGCTATCGGATTAATTCCCTATAAGAAAGATGAGATTGTTACATTCAGTTCAGTCTACCAGATGTGTTCTACAGCCTCGCTTTACGAAATAAGTATGATATAGAGAAGCAGAGATACAGAGAAATAGGACATGGGCCTCGGCATGTTCAACCTGGAACTCAGGACAGCTATACCTGCAGTCTTAACAGGAATTCTCTCAAACCCTTTCTAGGTCAGGATGAGATATAAACAAAGAGTTATTACAAAGTTTTAATGGGGTAGTAACAAGACTCAACACTACTCCCTTATTCTCTGTATTTGAAATGGTGATGGCCAGTCATCCTTTTTAAAAGTTTAGATATAATTTGTATATTATAATATTCATCCTTTAAAAATGTGTATTTCAGCAGTTTTTAGTATATTCCCAATGTTGTGCAAAAATCACCACTATCTAACTCCAAAACATTTTCATCACTCAAAAAAGAATCTCCATAGCCATTAAGCAGTCATTGCTCATTTCCCCCTCATTGAGTCCCTGCAACCACAAATCTACTGCCTCTATGAACTTGCCCATTCTATCTCATATATATGGAATCAGTGTACGGCCTTTTACTACTGATTTCCTTCACTTGGCATGATTTTCTTTTTTAAAAAATTTGCCAGAAGGCACTCACCACAGAGAGACAGAGACACACACAGAAAGAAAGCATCCCCTCTGGGGAATGGTCACACTGCAATCCCTTCTCCATTTCTCCTACCTTTTTGGATTCTGGGCATGTGCGCGCGCACACACACACACACACACACACACACACATGCCCAGCATGTTTCCCAAGCTGCTGGGTCAGGACTCATACCTGCAGTGAGCCATGTGCCAGCCAGCCACATTAACCACACCACAAGCTGGCCCACCAGGTTTCCAAAATTCATCTGTTATGGCATGCATCAGTAATCCGTTGCTTCCTAAGGCTGAATAATATTCCATTGTACAGATATATTGTATCTGTGTATACATTCATCACTTGATGAACATTTGGATTGTTCCTATTTGGGGCATTAGAAATAGTCTGCTATGAACGTTCATGTACAAGATTTTATTTTCAACTCTCTTGCATATATACCTAGGAGTGGAATTGCTGGGTCATGTGCAAGACCCATTCTGTGAACAAATAACTATTAACACAGTAGTTGTGACCTTAGATGACCATGTAAACTTCCTGGGCCCTGGTTTCCTTTATAATAAGATAGGGATGGGAACCAGCAGGTGGCTGGTAGTTAAGGCGCTGGACACTACCACGTGGCTGACCATGATTTGAGTCTGGACCTGGTGGCTTGCTTTCTCACTTTCTCTCTCTGGTCAAATTAAAACAAATGAATGAATGAATGAAGTAGATAGACAGACAGACAGACAGATAAATCTTTAAACAAACAAGATAGAGATAATAACAACCCCAAGTTTATTTATTTCTTCCATGAGAGAGTTGAAACAGGTGCACCCTTAACAGTGTCCTCTTAGGGCCGTCTGCTTTCCTGCCAGCCAGGATCGCGGGTACATGTTCAAGTCAACCCGGGAGTTCAATCTCCCCTACCGCTCCAGGAGCACGGGGCTCTCCACGAACCGCAATACTAACTTGTAGGGGTGTGAGAATGAAATGAAATAATGCATCTGCCGGCGCTCAGTGCAGTATCTTGCACACAGCAATCTGGCTAAGTAAGTTGAAAGACTAGGAAGGGGACGTCATCCCTGTCCCCTCGCTGTGCCTCAGGTGACTCCAGCGAGAGAGCCGGAAGGCGAGCCCCTGCCGGGCACGCTCCGTGCCTCTCACGCCCGCAGTCGGCTGCAGAGGCCCCGGGACGCCCTGACCGCCAACGCCCCGCGGACGGGTGCTCAGGAAAGCAGCCTCCACTCGCTAGAGGGGCAGCGACCCACGCCGCTCACCTGCAACTCCTCGCGCCACTCTTTGAACAGCTACGCCGGACCCGGAAGTAGATCTCGCGGTAGCGGAAGCAGAAGCGTTCCGAGGCCGGAAGTGCATAGGAGGCGGACATGGCGTCGGCGCTTCTAGCGCTGAGGACGCGGGCAGCCGGTAACGGGACGCCCTACCCATCGAGGGGCTGGGGTGGAAG
>NW_006204028.1:1853897-1861877 GCF_000334495.1 Tupaia belangeri chinensis | reverse complement strand
CTGCAGAGGCCCCGGGACGCCCTGACCGCCAACGCCCCGCGGACGGGTGCTCAGGAAAGCAGCCTCCACTCGCTAGAGGGGCAGCGACCCACGCCGCTCACCTGCAACTCCTCGCGCCACTCTTTGAACAGCTACGCCGGACCCGGAAGTAGATCTCGCGGTAGCGGAAGCAGAAGCGTTCCGAGGCCGGAAGTGCATAGGAGGCGGACATGGCGTCGGCGCTGCTAGCGCTGAGGACGCGGGCAGCCGGTAACGGGACGCCTTACCCATCGAGGGCCTGGGGTGGAAGCAGGGTGGAGATCCGTCAGGGAAGACGGCGGGTGGGAGCGGGCCCCTGCGGAGGACCCTGGATGCGGGGAAGCGTGGGGGACACGCGAGGTTTGTGGGGGCGCAGCTGATGGCGATCACGTGACACTCCCCGGGCGGATCTGCGTGTTGTGGGGAGGTCGGAGAAGCTCGTGTCCTTCCTGTGCCTCGGGAGCACAGACAGGTCCCGGGCGGTTGGTGACCTGTGCGGGCCGCTTGCTCTGTGGGTTTGTGTGGATCTCTTCGTTTCTAAAAGGGATTAGTCACAGTGGCACGCTGGAGCACAGAAAGTTCCTCTGTTCATTCGAGGTTGAGGTCTGTCTTTGTGGCAGATTCTGGTTAAGGCTGTCAGCAGAAACACGAAGACCTGTTCCCTACCTTCCTGGACCAGTTCTTCTAGTGGATAAGGCAGTGCATAAGCATGTGTAAAACAGTTGTAAATTGTGACAAGTGCTGTGGAGAAAGCGTGAATGTCTGTGTATGTACGTACACGCATGTTTCAAAATGGGATGGGCAGGAGATAACATCTATTTAAGTCAAGACCTTCAAAAGGTGACAAGAAGCCTGGCCCTTAGCTCTGTGTAGATTGAGGGGCAGGGGCTGGCCTGTAGCCTAGTGCTTGACGGAGCTGGTCCCCCTAGGTCCTTGGTCAAGCTGGGGGCATCTGCCTGCATGTTTCCAACTCCAACAGAATGGAGAAATGGAGGAGAAAGGATTGTGGCGTGGCTATCCCCTGAGGGAGTGCTTTCTCATTTTCCCTCTCCATCTGTCTCTCTCTGATGAGTGTATACATCCTGTAGCAAATTAAAAATAATAATATTAAGTGTCATTGAGCCCTTTAATGAGAATAGAGAAGTCAGATTAGCAAGGGCAGTATATCAGTCTCTTTTTATTTTTATTTACTTACTTTAGAGAGTTGGGGTTTTTTGGTTTGTTTTTCTATAGGGCACCTGCACTCACCAGAAAGAGAGATGGAGAAAAAGTGAGAAATCACCCCCTAGGTGGGATAGCCATGTTGTAGTATCTTCTCTGCCATTCTCCTCCTGGGATTTTGGGCACATATACACACATGCCTGGTGTGAGATTCAAGCCACCAGATCTGAGACTCAAACTGTAGTTGGCCATGTGGGAGTCTAACTCCTTAACCACCATGCCACCTGCTGGCCCCTGCCAGTCTCTTTCTAAAAAAATATTACTTTGAGGACCAGCAGATGGCATAATGGTTATGTTGCCAGACTCTCACATAGTCCACTGCAGTTTGAGTCCCAGAACTGACAACTTAAACTCACTCTGGGTCCATGTGCATGCATGTCTGCCCAAGATCCCAAGAGGAGAATGGAGGAGAAGGGATTGTAGCAATGGTCATCCCCCCGGGGAGTGATTTCTTGTTTTCTGTCTCTCTCTTTGTCTTTCCAGCAAGCATATGCACTCTATAGCAAAAATCTCCCTTAAAAAATTATTACTTTATTGGGAACCAGCAGTTAGTGTAATGGCTATGTTGCTGGATTCCCATGTAGTCGACCACGGTTCGCGTCCCGGACCCGGTGGCTTAGAACTCACGCCGGGCGCGTGTGCGTGCATGCCCAAGATCCCGAGAGGAGAATGGAGGAGAGGGGATTACGGCGTGACCATCCCCCCGGGGGCGTGATTTCTCGCTTTCTGTCTCTATGTCTCTCTCTGTCTGTCTGGCAAGCACATGCGCCCTATAGCGAAAAACCTCTCAAAAAAAAAGATATTACTTTATTCATGATAGTGTGCATGAGAGAGAGGAAGGAAGGCGACTTCAATAGGGTCTCCTTACGTCGTGATCCCCTTCCTAGCTCTCCAGCTGGTCAGAATCTTGGGCATCTGTGTGCCCACACCCTCCCCACTCCTTGGCATATTCCAGGTCAACCGAAGCTCTGAGCCCTTGGCTTCCAGCACTGTAGTTGGGTTCGCTATCCCCTGTGCCACCAAGACTGGGTGTATCAGTCTTGGTTGGACCTCTGCTTGATGGACTTTGGGGAAAAAGAAACCAGCCTTCTGAGATGGCCAGGAGCTTGTAGAAACACCTTCAGAACAGCTGTCCTTTTTGTTGGCAGGTATCCGGTAGGTAGTAGTTGAGTAGATAGTTAAAAAAGGTGTGTGTGTGTGGGGGGGGAAGGCTGAAGCGAAAACCTCTCTCTGTGTCCTGTTGGTGAGCTCTCCGATCTGTGGTTTGACTACTACACTGGGCATGAGGGTGAATGAGGCTGTGAAGTAGCAGCTCTGTGGTGTCCTCTGCTGGCTTCTGTTTCTGTGGTGTTTGTTTTTCCCCAGCAGGACTGCAAGTTTCAGGACCCAGAGCATATGATGTATATATATATATTTTTTCATTTATGTTTCCCTGCTTCCCTCTTCCCCTGACACACACACACACACACACACTCACACAATGCTGACATCTAGACGATAGAAGGAATGAGTTACCCTCTGCCCTGGGAAAAGGGCAAAGACTTCCAGGTACTCTGTGAAAACCGATGCTCTCAGGGGCCCTTCTGTACCCTCACACAGCGTCCTCACCTCCCCTGCCACCTCTCAGCTTAGCAAATGGCCCATTGAGACAGAGAAGGAGCGTCCGATTGGAAACTTCTCTGACAGCCTGTTTTCTCTGCAGTTGCAGCCTTGCTGAGTCCTCCTCCACCTACAGCTCTTGCCGTCAGATATGCTTCCAAGAAGACAGGTGGAAGCTCCAAAAACCTTGGTGGAAAGTCATCAGGCAGACGCTTTGGCCTCAAGAAGATGGAAGGTGAGATGTGCTTTGGTTTCTGTTTCCCAGCTACACCCTGCCTTCTGCTCCTGGTTCCTTGTAAGGGCAGGACAACCATGCAGAAGCCTGGCCCTGTAAGCGCCAGGCAGCTCACCAGAGCATTTGCTTCTAGGTTAAAGGGGCTTGGAAGACCTGAGGCGGGTTGGGCAGGTATGCACCTTGGCGGTGCACCTAGAAAGAGGCTGCTGGGTAGATCATCCACGGCTTGCTTTTGGCCAGAGGCAGGCTTAGAGGCTGGCGTGCGGCACTGGGACTGTTGTGTAAGCATTTCACTGTGCTGCCCTGATCCCTGGCGCCCAGAGTCAGTGCAGTTGTGAATTTCTCTTCTAGGTCACTATGTTCACGCTGGCAACATCCTTGGGACTCAGCGCCATTTCCGCTGGCACCCAGGCGCCCATGTGAGTTGCCCCGTGGCCCCCCTTTTTACTTTTCTAGGACCACCTCTCTATGCCCCTAAGCATGGCAGCAATAGTACAGTTACTTTATTGGGTTGATGCTCAGTGCCAAACATTGAGTTGATTTCCATGGCTATGTTATCTCATTCATCCTGACCCATCTCTGTGAGGTAAGCATTAGTTCCATTTCATAGGCAAAATGCCAGAGACTTGGTGAGTGGTGGGGCCCAAGACTCAGCTAAGATCGGAACGAGGTCTCCCTGATAATAATGATAACAAAGCTAGTATGCTTTGAGAGAGACAGAGGGAAAGCCAGAATGCACGCCCCGTGAGCCATGGGGTTGCCATGAGCCACTGCAGTTCCTTCTCCATTTCTTCCTCCTTTTGGGATTTTGTGCCAAAACACACATGCCCAGTGTGTTTTTCAAGTGACTGGGTCTGGGACTTGAAATACATAGTCAGCCATGTGGGTTCCGGGCTTAACTACCAGCTGCAGGCTGGACTACTATGGCTTGTGAATGGCTATATAGATATGGCTTCAGGCAGCAGCCCGCTGGGACTGAGTAGCTACCAAGATTGGCTGTTGGAGTTTTCTTTTGCATCCTCTGTTACGGAGTCATTAAAGAAGCAGAAGGCAAAGAAGTGCCATACAGTGGGAAAGGGCACCAGAGATGGAGCTTGCTGAACCCTGCCCTTGGTCCCAGGGCCTGTCCTGAACCCCTGGGAAGGACCTGGCTCTCCATCCAGCTGACCAGGTGTGTGTGTTGCAGGTAGGGCTGGGGAAGAGGAAGTGCCTGTATGCCCTTGAGGAGGGGATCGTCCGCTACACTAAGGAAGTCTACGTGCCCAACCCCAGGAACTCGGAGGCTGTGGATCTGGTCACCAAGCTGCCCAAGGGCGCTGTGCTCTACAAGACTTTTGTCCATGTGGTTCCTACCAAGCCCGAGGGCACCTTCAAACTGGTAGCTATGCTGTGAAGTCCTGGCTCAAGCTGTTGGACAGACTGGAGCCCAGGTGACAGGAGCGGGCAGTACCAGCAGAAGTCAAGTGTTGGAATGACCGCAAAGCCTCCCGAGGACGAGGTCTGCCTGATGGCGACTCCGTTGGAGGCTCTCATGTTACTGTTGGGAAACTCTCGGGAGACCTGGCCTGGGCCACCAATAAAGTTGGTCATTGCCTGTGCTAACTGGGGGCAAACCTGGACGGCGCTGCCTGCACGTTTCTTGGTCCTTACCTGTGTTCTCTAGTGCATACTGAGGGGGAGCCTCGAAGTGGGGACCAGGCTTGTCAGAGTGAGGAAATGAGCAGAGGAGACTGACCGGGGGACAGAATTGCTTTGGCACTATCTTGGGGGAGGGAGGCAGAGAAGGGGTCGTGCCTGAGACTCTTCTATTCCTGGATCCTGTAAAAGGATTGCAGTGGTGCAGCAGGCGCAGGGTGGCCATGACGAATGCTGGGATGAGCTGACCCCTTCTCCCCCACCCTCCCGCATGGTCAGGGCAGGGGTCTACCTCCTTCCAGACGGTTCCACTCCAGAGGCTGGCATAGAGTGACCTCACTGGGAAAGCATGACCAGCAGGACGAACTGAGGTGCAGACACTCCCTTTATGCTGCTGCACCAACTCCGGGAGCAGACATTTGTGCATCTTCCTCTCCTAGGCCCTCTAAAAGCGATGTGCTAGCTCTGGGGATGGGAGGTATGTGGGGGGCACATGCAAAGGGAGCTGGAGGGGCAGCCCCACAGGTGGCTGCCCGGTAGGCCCCTCCCCGGCCCTGCATGTCCAGGACAGAGAGCATGTGGGGCGGCTGGAGAGCCACCTGAGAAGCCTGGTCAGGCCCCATCTGCCCTGGAGTACCAAGATCCTTCCAATGGCCAGGCAGAATAGATGATAGATGGCTTCTTCCTGCCCAGCCAAGGAACTAGACACACGAAGTGCACATTCTTTTCTGGTTCCTCATTTATTCCAACTTATAGACAGCGGCAGAGATACCTGGTTTCGGAAATATTCAGTGAGGGTCTAGAGTGGACTGAGTGCTGCCTTCATTGTCATCCCAACCAAGATCATTAGAGGTTTGGCTTCAAGTTGGAGGGGCCAGGAAGGAAACTGCAGTTGGAGGATGGACATTTTTTTTGAGAGAGAGATTTTTGCTATAGAGTACATGCACTCTGAGAGACAGGGAAACAGAGAGATGGAGAGAGATAAAGTAAAAATGCCCCCCCCTTCCCGCCCAGGAGGAATGGCCATGCCCCAACCCTTTCTCTTCCATTCTTCTCTGGATTTTGGGCATGCATGTACATGTACCTGACATGTTCAAGCTGCTGGGTCCAGGACTCGAACCGTGATCAGCCGTGTGGGAGTCCAGCGCCTTAACCACTAAACCACTTGCTGGCCCCAGGATAGTCATTCTTGGCCCTTGGAGGTAGGCAGTACTTGCTGCAGCCCCAGAGCAGGGCTCATAGAGTCTAATGTCTTCCTTCCAATACCCTTCTCTGCCCTGTAGGCAGGAGTCCTGGGGATTGAAGTCAAAGAAGCCTCTCCATTGTGGGCTTCTGCCTTAAACTTGTTGCCTCATCTCTCAGGCCGTGTCCTAGATTCCCCACCTCCTAATGATTCTTGGCAAAGGTAGGGTTGGGGCTAGGGGTTCACTTTGGCATCCTGCATGGAGGTCCCAGGTACCAAGCCCAGCTGGGCTAGTGCTTAGGGGAGTTTGGTGGGGGCTGTCTCCACAGGTCCCAGCTGTCCCTTCTAGTCCTCTGGAGAAATGGGAAGGGCCAGGACAGAAGTGGTTGCTCCTTTCTGCACAGTGTCCCTGAGCAGGTGGCTGCTTCCTGGGACAGATGAGCAGAGCGGTAGTTGAAGGGTGGCACAACAGCTTGGCAGTGGCTGGAGGGATGGGCGGGCAGATATTAGCATCCTCTTGCCCTCTCGGTAGCACACACCCTTTGGACTGCTGCCTCTGACTCCTCTCCCCGGTGCCTGGTCCTGGAAACAAGCTGGGTCCCAGTGCTGCCGGCTCCATGAAAACCCATCTGCAGGAGCCAGTCCTGACTCTCAGGGTAGCCTGCCTGGGCTGGGACTGCCATCCTACACAAAGGACAGGAGGGCCTCTATCTAAACCCTGGGGTTCTTCATTAGTGGCTTTTTCCTGTCCTGACCCAAGGGCTTCTCATTTGGCATTGCGGGTAGAGTGAAAGGACTTGGGTCTCCAGGGCACTCAGGGCTAGGAGGGCTGGATGTTCACCTCTCTGCTGGCCCTGAGCCCCAAACCCTGTAATCAGCAGGTGAATCTGGTGCCCTGCCTGCTTTCAAACACTCTTCTAGCTGGACAGGTGAGCAGGCCACCTATGGGCAGCCCCACTCAGGGACAGACCTGTGACCAAGGAAAGTCAAGGGAGCAGAGGCCTGCACGCCATCATCCAGTCTCTTCCCCAGAGTGAGCCTAAGGGCAGGTACTTCCTGCAGGAAGCCTCTCTGGGCTTCATCCCATCTTCCCTGTCCCTTGCATTTTAATCCCCGGAACCACAGTAGGCCCCTCACCCGGTCCCAGGACCCTAGCACACACCTCTTCCCCTACCTCCCACATGGCAGCCCCCAGGAAGCTCACCTGCATCCTGGGCTTCTGGACTGTCTTCTGCTGGCTGGACCTCACTGGGGTATCTCTTGGTATTGAAGTAGGGAGGGGGCCAGTCGTGGGATCATGAGGGATGACTCAAAGTGACACTCAGGCCTTGGGGTCAGAATCCAAGTACTTTCTGGCCCCCCCGTGCCCTTTCCTCATCCCTTTAGTCCTCTGTACCAAGTACAGGGCACCAAGTTAAGACCCTAAGCATTTCTGAAGTGCATGAGGGCGTAAAAAGTTCTCTCCTTTCTTCCCATTGGCTTGTTCTCTCCTGGTGCCATGACCTTCATAGGGAGAGTCAGAAATCCTCCTGCCCAGGCTCTTCTATTCTGGGTCTGGTGCCCAGAGTCGGAGAGGTTAGAATTTGGGGAAAACAGCTCAGATTGCTTTTGGTAGCTTTTTTTCTTTCTTTTTTTTTTTTTTTGAGAGCTTTTTACCATAGAGCATGTGCGCTCACCAGAAAGAGAGAGACAGAAAGTGAGAAATCACCGCCTGGGGGGAGGTCCACGCCGCAACCCTGTCTCCTCCATTCTCAGGATCTTGGGCATGCACGCACACGGTGTGAGTTTAAACCACCGGGTCTGGGACCAAACCAGGGTCCACTACATGGGAGTCCAGAGACATAGCCATTACGCCGTCTGCGTAATTACGCCGTCCCAACTTTTGCTTTCTATAGGGGTTGCCACATGGTGCTTTGCCCCTGGGAAGAGGACTGACAGTGTGGGAGTTGCCACTTACCCCTCTTGGCTGGAAGTCTGGCTCGGCTTTTCCAGGAGCTACAGAGCTGGGAAAAGCCTGTTGTCTCCACTGAGCTGCTCTTGCAGTCTTTTTACTAAAGGTCTGGGGGCGCTGGCTGGGATTTGTGTGTTT
>NW_006204028.1:1844037-1853834 GCF_000334495.1 Tupaia belangeri chinensis | reverse complement strand
GCCTCCCCCGCCCGGGGGGGGGGGGGGGATGGCCACACTACAGGTTTTTTTCCTCTGTTTTCCATGGCGGTGGTAGTGGGGGGCGGTGGGGGAGTGCACAGAAGTGCCCACCTGCTGGCCCTGGCTGGCTGAATGTTCTTAACCCTTCTCACATTGCTGCCCTGACCCCAGGCTGGGAGGTGCAGAGTTCATCAGAAAAGAGATCCCAGCGGCCCCTTCCAGCTGAACAACTGCTGCTCAGCCAGAGACAGAGCTCAGGTGTCCTTTGTCCCACTAGGGTTAGGGGCATGAAGACAAGGGGCTGATGAGTGTGGGAGCTCTTAAAAGAACAGGCAACAATGCAGGTCTCGGCTGCACAGCAGCAGCAGCAGGATGGCCATTGCAAACAAACACGGGGTGAGGCATGCATGGCTGGGCATGCAGGGGCCACCACCTCCCAGACAGATTCACTCCAAGGTGGGTGTGGGAGTGGCCATGCCGCCGAAGAGACCAGCAGAGCAAACCTGAGGCGCAGGCAGCTCCCTTTTGCTGCTGCACCAACTGCCGGGGCGTGACCTGCAAGGGAGAGCAGCGGCTGTGTCCTCTCTTCCTTCAGCACAGGGAGGGAGAGGCGAGTGGGAGATTTCACATGGACGTGGAGGGAAAGGAGCAGTCACCTGCAGACACTGGATCTAAGGAGACAGGAAAGGACCCAGAGCCTGAACTCCAACCGCTCCACTTTCAGCGAGAAACCTACTCTGACCTCTGGGGTCGTACATACGAATACAAGACATTCTTCCCAAGTGGCCTGGGGACAGCTGTTGCCTAGGTGACTATACAGATGAAGAGGCTGGGCTTCCGGCCTATGGTGTGAGGCCAAGGATGCCTCTGTCCCAACCCTGGGCCTTGGAATGGCAGGAAGTACTCACCAGTGGCCACGGTGATGGCCAGGAGGCCGTTGTCCATGGTGTGGTCTGCACACAGAGCAGCAGCAGCTGGAGGTGCCAAGGAAGGCATCGGCCTTGAGGGTGGCCAGTAGGTGCAAGTCGGCCCTCCCCCTGGTGTGACAGCCCCACCCCAGGAGCCCTGGCCCAGAGGAACAGCATCATTCGGAACTGGGGCAACCATGAGCAGCTCCGCAGATTCTCGGCCTCCTGCCCCTGCTTGTCCTGGAGTCCCAGATGGCACGCTCCTCTGTATGCCTGGCAGTCATAAGGGTGCCCCTACAACCTTCAGGAGAGGGGTTTGGCTTTGCTCAGCCCAAAGAGCCAGGAGAGCTCCTGCTGGCCTGATCCCTCCTGCCTGAGTCTGCCCACCTCCACTTCCCAGGTGACTGGGCTCTGCATGCCAGTTGGTTGTGCTCTGGTCTTGGCTCCCACCGCTAATGGAACTGTGGGGTCCATTGTTGCCCTGGCAACCAGGCATGCAGGCCACAAAAGACAAAGCCTCTCGCCAAGGCTCTTCTCCTCCCTCCCAGGCAATTATGCAGCCCCCGGGAAACCAGCCTGTGTGTGTGTGGGGGGCGCTCCCCACCCCTACTCCATGTCTAGCCTGGCCAGAACCCAGATCTTGACTCCAGGGTCCTAGCCAGTGGACTTCAAAGAAGCCTCAAAAAACTCCAGACTGATTTGACCTTGCAGAAGATAGGTGAGGAAAGCTGCCTGGCACCTGCCTCAGTGACCCAAACAGGGGGGAGGATGAGAGGGAAGGGCCTCCACCTCACACCTGCACCTGCACCTGTGGAGTCCTGGAGCCTCTAACAGACAAACTGCCAGAGCAGCAGGGATGGGGCTGGCCATCCCTTCTTGCCTGCAAACGAACCACCTGGGAGCTTCACATACATGCTCTCTGGGGTGCCACCTCAGACCAGTTAAATCCAAATCCAAATCCTGTCATCCACCCAGCTAAATAAGAATGCAAACTCCTCTTAACCACCATGCCAGCAGGTGACGTGGTGGTTAAGGCACTGGACTCCCTCATGGCTGACTGCAATTCAAGTTCAAGGCTTGAAAATCGCTCCAGGCCCCGTGTGTGTCTGTCCAAGATCCCTAGGAGAATGGAGAAGGGACCCAGCAGTTTGAAAATCAGACCAGGCCCGTGTGTGTGTGTGTGCCCACCCAAGATCCCTAGCAGAATGGAGAAGAAATTGTGGTGTGACCATCCTGAGGGGTGATTTCTTGCGTTCTGTCTGTCTCTCTAGTGAGCACACGTACCCCGTACCAAAAATCTCTCAGAAAAAGAGAAAGAATCTTAAGATGTTTACAGTGTTAGGGCCAGCAGGTGGCATAGTGTTTAAGGCGCTGGACATTCCCATAGGGCCGACCACGGTTCAAATCCCGGACTTGGTGGCTTACTCTCTCAGTTTCTCTCTCTTTTTCTCTGTGTCTTTCTCTGGTCAAATTTTAAAAATGAATGAATAACTAAAAAATGAAATATGTAATTCTTTAAAAAAAAAAAAAGATGTTTACAGCGATGATAATCAGGTCCAACCAGGTGAGGACTGGAAGAGGATGAGACAGTGCAGGCCCACCTAAGAAAAAAAGCCATACTCCAAATGCTGCTGTGTTAGTCTAACAGCACAGCCACAGACCCCCCAGCCACAGACCTGCAGCTGGCTGTGAGCTCCCAGCCAGCGGCTCTAAACGTCCCGGTATTTACTGCCTGTGCCTAATGTTCTGGATCCAATTATTCATTTTTCTTTGTGCTGACCTAACAGTTGATGTTAGGACACAAAACAAAAACCCTAACATTGCAGAGAGCCAGAGTACAGCTTTAAATGTTCAGTAAAACAGGAGCCAGACGCAATAATGATCTTAACCTTGGAACCAAAATACCATTTCCTCTGAGTTTTTGCAATTACCCCTTTCTGGTTACTGGTACAGCCAGGCCATCCTATGAGAGCAGGGGAATGTAGTGACAGAGTGGCTCTGGGTGCTTCCTGCCTCCCTCTGAAACTTGCTACTAATAGCTAGCTATGACTTTGGGCTCAAGCCTCAATAATTTTCTTTCTTTCTTTGTTCCTTTTTTTTTTTTTTTTCCGGAGAGGTTTTTGCTCCTGGGTGCATGTACTCACAGAAGACAGAGACAGAGAGACAGAAATTGAGAAATCACCCCCCAGGGGAGATGGCCACGCCTCAATCCCTTCTCCTCCATTCTCCTCTTGGGATTTTGGGCATGCATGCACACACACCTGGCATGAGTTTAAGCCACTCGGTCTGGGACTTGAACCATGGTCGACTACATGGGAGTTTAGTGACATAGCCATTACACTAACTGCTGATCCCAAGCCTCAATTTATGATCTGCAAAAAGGAGATAATAATAAAAGTGCCTGCCTCCAGGAATTATGAGGATTAAGTGAGATACTGCCTGCAAGATCAGCAGCTTTTTCCATGAGCACATGTGCCCTGTGGGGGAAAAAAAAAAAAAAACAGCAAAGTGGCCAAACCAACCCAAAAAATTGCATTGCTGTTATTGGTAGTCAGGAGTGCCCTCTGCTGGCAGCTAGGATGATCTGCTCTTGCAGCCTGGGCAGGAGTTGAGGCCTTTGTCCTTCAAAGTCAGTGCAGCTGGCCACAGGGTGATTTAGACAGAGATCCAGAGATGTTCACTTTTTTTAATTAATTAAAATTTTTTTCAGAGATATTTTTGCTATAAGGGTACGTGTGCTCGCCAGAGAAACAGACCCCCTGGGGGGATGGCCATGCTGCAAATACCTTCTCCATTCTCCTCTCGAGATTTTGGGCATGCACACACATGTGTCTGGCCTGAGTTTCAAGCTGCTGGATCTGGGACTTGAACCACAGTAGGCCATGTGAGAGTCTAGCAATGTAACCTTTACATCATCTGCTGGTCCCTAAAGGTTCACTCTCTATTACTACATTGAGTAAGGAGTGAAGGACTGACAAGGGAGGAGGACGGACAAACCTATTCAAGATGACCCTCCTAGGTCCCAGGGCAGTGGCCAGGAACCTAAGCCATTGCTGCTCCTGTCCCTCAAGGGACACGCTCCAACGGTAACCACCAGGTCATGGCTGGGATTGCCTGTTCTTGAAGGTACACCATAAGGCAAGGTTGGACAGAAGCAAAAGTGATGAAGGCTTTAGGATGGGCCCTGGTGATGCTGAAGACAGAGAAGCCAGTATCTGCTGCAACCCGGCTAGTGGCAGGGGTGGCAGGGGTGGAAGTGCTGGGGCAGCGTTCCCAAGTACTAAGCTGATGTCCTGCTGTTCCATCGTTGGGTGGACACAAGGAAGACTGAGGCTGTGTGAACCTGTTAGTCCCTCAGAAGAGGAATCTGGATTAAATGGAGTCTAACTTGTTTCTGCCCTGGGGGAATGACACCTTCATCTTCCGGAGGCTGCCACAGTGCCAGGGAAGACTTCTGGGAGAAGCTAGCCCACCAAACGGTGATGGGGCCCTGACATCCAGGAGGGAAAACACAGAGGCACGGTGTAGAGATAGACATATATTTCTTCTGTTGCATATTTCAGACTTCACACTGAGCTTGAGGCACAATGCTACTCTGCGTTCTGCTGAGAGCCCTGATTCGTCGCCTTCCCACGCTGCTCACGAGGGCTTACCCTCTGGGCACACCTGGGAGTGCCTGGAAGCTCTGCGTTGGCCTCAGGAGGCCTTGATGCCTCTCCCATCAAGGGGCAGAGTATGCTGGAGAGAAAGCCCTAGAGCCAGCCCCTGCCTCCTTGGGTCCCCTGGCTACAAGAGGAGAGGCTGACCTGCTAGAGCCCTGCTCTGAAGAGGCCCAGTCACCTGTTCTCTGGGCCTCAGAGTCTGGCAAGGCCCCACAGAGCCTTGGCCATGAGCACCACAGGCCCAGGCTGGGGGACGAGGCCCAGGCCCCACCTCATCCAGGGCAGTAGCATACGGCTCAGCTGGCCCCTGCTCCCCAAGCCATGGCCCACTTCCTGGGGCTGCTCTGAGCCCTATTGCACAACTTCTGTTTCTAGTTCTTCCCCCCACCACCCATTTTTCCTTTTTAAATATTATTAATAATTTCTTTAAAAAAATACAAACTAGGGAGGAAGGTGAGGAAGAGCCGGGCATGGAACGCCGCTGAACCCTTTTCACGTTCCCACCAACCCTCTGGCCCCTCGCTGAGCCGTTGGCAGTAGCTAATGCTGCCTTCACCTTCCCTGCCGTCGGTGCGGGTTCTCGATGGCTGAAATGGGGGTGCTGCCGGGCCTCTGGTTCTCGCCTGTGGGAGGGAATCCCTTCCACTGTCTGTAAGGTGCAATTCCCCCAGTCCTCCGTCGGGGGCTGGCTGGGGCCCTGCTACCTGAGTCGCCCATCCGCTTTGACGGGCCCCAGCTCTGATTTGGGGTCAGGGGACACAGAGCTCCAGCTGGTCAGTCTGCAGGGCTCCAGGGAGGCGCAGGCAGAGGGCCCCATGGCACACAGTCCAGCCACGGACCAGAAGCCGCTCAGCTCCCCATCTGTCCAGGCCTCAAGGGCTGGGCCCGTGAGCTCCAGGTGCCGCCGGGCCGCCTCCTCCGCCGGCTCTGGCTGAGGCAGGTTCAGGATGCTGCTCAGACCCTGGAAACTCTGCTCCATGTACTCGTTGTGGGGTGGCCCCCCATGCAGCCAGCTGGCATCGTCTGGGGGTGCAGAGCAGACAGTAAGCAAACCCCACTCAACAAATTCCGTGGGGACCAGACCCTGAGAGCCAGGTCTGGGTACCCCAGTTCCTGTCCCAACTCTACCACCCAGTCACATCTTGCTGTGTGACAGGCTGATACAAGGAACTTGTTTTTTTGGTTTTTGGTTTTTTTTTTAAGAGAGAAATTTTTGCTATAAGGTGCATGGGCTCGCCAGAGAACGAAATCACCCCCTGGGGGGATAGCCACGCCGCAACCCCTTCTCCTCCAGTCTCCTCTTGAGATCTTGGGCTCGCATGCACATGTGCCCAGCATGAGTTTTAAGTCGCTGCATCCAGGACTTGAACCGCAGTCAACTATGTATGAATCTAGCAACGTAACTATTACGCTGTCTGCAGGTCCTCAATCCAAGGAACTTCCTGTCCCTGTAAAACCGTTAGTTTTATGGAATAAGCAGTAATCCCTGATTTCCCAACTTCAGGATTAAGTGAAATGGCAAGTTCAAGGTGATTTAGAAAATAAGGTTGCTTTCTGGTACCAGCCTGGTTTGTGTTACCCACACCCCTTCTTGACCATCACCGTGCTTCCCGGCTCTCGGACACCAGCACTCCGGCCACTGAGCTGTGGGGCTCTGCCTGCCTCACTGGCCTTTCTTTCCACCACCCTCCGCACCCTCCTGCCCTTTCACCCCATCTCCCTCAGCTCAATACTTGCTTCTCTGTCTTAGTCCCTGTGGAGCAGCCAGACCTCATGCTGCAAGGCTGGCCGCCATCCTTCCCGTCCTCCACACTAGGCTTGAGTTCCGGGAGGGCAGGGGACAGGGCTCGCTGCTGTGGATCTGTCTCCTGGCACCCCCCACTTCTGGGCTCCCTCTGTTCTTACCACCTTCCTGTGACTGGGGGCGAGGGAGGGAGCACCTTCCCAGTAAGCACGCGCTGCATATACCAGCCACCTCCGCTCACCCACTGAGCCCCAGCCTCTCGCAGGAGTAGCTGCCCAGCCTGGGCCTCTGTTCAGTCTGCTCCCTCAGCCTCAGCCAAGCAGGCAGACGGGCATGTGATCCTGCCCACCGACCACACAGGGGCCCGGAGTGACTGGCCACATCTGCTGTCCCCACTCGGAACTTGAGGACCACCTCTGTTGCACTGATAGGCCATGTATGGAAAAACAGAACCAGAGCCTGAGGCCGACACGCAGAAAGACAAGGGAGAAGAGGCCGCAGAGGTGGAGAAAACACCTTTGCTCCCGTGACTTCCTGGCCCCGTGGGTTGAGCGCTGCAGTCTCCCAATAATTTTCCCTCTTATTATTTGCACTCGTCCGAATGGATTCATGTTCCGTGCACCCAGGAGGCCTCTGAGAGTTGCACTGCTCCTACTTTACATGCTGTAAGGCCAAGCCAAGCAATTTCCAAGGATAAAAGCCCAATTAAGGTGTCAGACTCCCGGCTCAGACAGCTCGAAAAACACACTGGGTGTGCACATTCGCACATGTGTCTGCACCCCAAATCCCAACGGGTTGGAGAAATGGAGAGGAGACGGTGGCGTGATCATGCCCCATTAGGGGTGTCTTCTCCCACTCTGTCTCTGGTGAATGCACATGCCATCTGGCAATTTGAAAAAGAAAAAGAAAAAGCTTTGACAGAAGTGTCAGATGCATTCCGAAGCAAAGGCCATCTCTAAAACCGCTCTCTCCACCACGCCACAGGACCAGGTGGCGTCATGCCGAGAGCAGATCAAGGCATCTGTCTTCCCTTTCTCCTCCCCAGGATGGAGTCAGCTCTGATGGTCACCTTCCTGGGGTCACCTCTCTGGTGAGTCCTACTCTATCCTGGTTGTGGCCATCATTTGGGAGCTAGATCCTTACCCTTCCCTTTTTTGAGGGGAGAGGATTTTTTTGCTATAGGGCGCGTGCGCTCGCCAGACAGAGACATAGAGAAAGCGAGAAATCACCCCCCAGGGGGAATGGTCACGCCGCAATCCCTTCTCCTCCATTCTCCTCTTGGGATCTTGGGCACGCACGCACACGCGCCCAGCGTGAGTTTTAAGCCACCAGGTCCGGGACGCGAACCGCAGTCGACTACATGGGAGTCCAGCGACATAGCCATTACGCTAACTGCTGGTTCCCAGATCCTTACCTTTCCTGAGAGGTAGTTTACGGTTGAAGGTCAAGGGCAGCACGAGGAAGCGGGTCTCACCCAGGGGCTCCCAGAACTGGAGCAGTCGCACGGTCCAGGCCCCCGGCCGCAGGGGCCGGCTCAGTGGAGGCTTGTACTGCGTGACCTCAGTCTCTGTGTCTACTGTGATGTCGTACGACGTGGCCACCACGTAGGTTGGGTCGATCCAGACCACAGTGGCTGTGAGGTTGGCGCCCCGGGCCCAGCGCTGCACAGCCACAGGCTCATCCAGCGGCCCCAGCAACCCCCCAAAGTTCCGGAAAAGACGCTCTTTGGGGTCCCACTCGGTGCCAACCTGTAGGGAGGGAGGCAGCTGGGCAGGAGCCTGAGGAAAGGGCCTTCTCTCTACTCTGCTGCTGCCTCCTCACCACACACCCTCAGTCCAGTCACTGCCTTGGGCCGTAGTTTCCCATCTGCAAAATGAATTGGACTCAGAGGTCTTTACTCCTGTTTCCCAGCTCTGAGATTCATTCTGGGCTTCTGTTCTGAGCTGCTCTACAGTGGTGGGGACAGGGAGTCAGAGGGGAGGCTCTAAGCCCTGATCTGGGCCATTCCCACATGAAGCCAACGCCTCTAAGAAAAGCTTAACCCTGTGGCCAACTGGAATGTCCCGAGTTCCTCTGAAAAAAAAAAAAAAAATCCCCAAAGTTTGGAAGAGTAGGCTTGCACTGCAGACCCGCAGCTCCCCACCCTGCTCAGCGCATGCCCTCCGTGTGCCCTACGGGGGAGGTGCGTGTGCATGCAATGCGGGGGCAACACGGGCATGTCTGCATGGGGATGTCACCAAGGCTGCCCAGCGGGCACAGAAGAGTCCAGTGAACCCAGTCCACAAAGGCCTAACCAAGTCCTTACCCCTTCCCTGCCAACTGTCCCTCTACTCATGCTACCCTGGATCTTACTGGGGGTCAAGAGAAATCAAAAGGGAGGGCCTGTCCCACCTCCAAACTCTGGAGCCGGCTGGCCTGGTCACTGCGCCCCAACAGTTTCAGCGACCCCTGGGGCATCAGCCACATCTCAAGCGTCTCTGCTGGGCCCTGGGCTGAGGGCTGCACCGTCTGCGTCACCAGGTAGCCCTGGAAATGGTCGTCATAGAAATACAGGTGCACGCTGGAGGGCAAGCCCCTGGGCTCAAACCTAAGAAGGTTCCAGCGGGGAGAAAGGGAGATGCCATCAGCACACCCTGGCATCCCAGGGAGGGGATCTGGGGAGTCCCATCCCCAGGCACTTCCTTTCCCCAGATCTCACACCCCACAGCATCTACGTGCCTGGCTCTTGCCATCCTTCTTGAGTTTGCCTCAGACTGGGGGCTTGCTGTGGGCAAGGGCTGGTTCTGACTGGCCTCCCTAAGGGCCTGCTGTCTGTCAGCAGGGGGTCTCACCTGCAGAGTGCCGTGGCCAGGGAGGGAGTGGCGGTGGCGGCATGGCGCAGGCCGAGACGGCTGAAGGCGGTGTAAGCGGTGAGCATGACATCGCTGAGCGCACTGGGGCCGTCGGCCACGTCGTAGGTGTTCTCCCAGTAGGCCTTGAGAGCCGGCGTGCCGGGCGGGTAGCTGCCATACAGGTGGAAGTCCAGGATTTCCAGAACTTCCTGGTTCACAGTCGACTCAAACTTCCGGGCGAAGAAGGTGGGTCTGGAGACTTGCTGGGGCGGCAAAGGTAAGGAGGGTAAAGGGCCCTGGAGGTACTGGCTGAGCACAGCAGGGGCCTGCCTCTCCCAGCACTGCCTGGAAATCAGCCTCCTGGGGCTTTTCCTGCTGCCAGGGTAGCCCCAGGCCCCCAAGGGCTGCTCTAGGTGGAAACCCCCAGGTTCTCTGACAGGCCCACCCACCTCTCTGACCCCCGGAAGCTCATGGTGAAGGCCTCCCACGGGGCAGCCTCCGGGCCCAGGCAAGCACCGCAGGCCAGGCTGTTCTCCAGCACGGTGTGGAAGAAGGACTGCGGGCGCAGGGAAGGGACAGTGTGAGCCGTGGGCGGCCCACCCTCGCCTCCCCGGCCCCGAGCCTGGCCAGTGCCCACCTCAGCCCGGAGCAG
>NW_006204028.1:1837600-1842637 GCF_000334495.1 Tupaia belangeri chinensis | reverse complement strand
CTGTGGCTTGAAGTCGTTGGGGGAGCAGCCGCACCAGTCCACGATGTGCTTGTACTGGCACTTGCAGCCCAGCTTGCGGTTCCAGTTGGTGACCCGTAGGTTGTTGTCCACGAGGCTTTCGCAGGCCAGGCTGTTCTCCAGCACGGTGTGGAAGAAGGACTGCGGGCGCAGGGAAGGGACAGTGTGAGCCGTGGGCGGCCCACCCTCGCCTCCCCGGCCCCGAGCCTGGCCAGTCCCCACCTCAGCCGGGAGCAGCGTGTACGTGTAGAACTGGCGCAGCTGCGCCACCAGCGGGTCATCCGTGTACACCACATACTCCACGAAGCTGCGCGTCAGCACAAACCAGTCAGAGCCACCGTCCACCACAATGCCCGCCGGGATCTGCCGCTCGCCCAGGCGCCACATGTGTGAGTCGCACTCATGGAAGAGCCGGTCTAAGCCCTGCTTCTTGATGAACCTATGGGTGGCAGAGGGCCCCACAGGGCAGTCCAGTCTCTCATCTGCCTGGCAACCAGCATTCCTCAATCTGTGATTGGTTGGGGGCTTTGTAACCCAGGGTGGGAGCCGTGGCACTCCCCCTGCTGTGCTCAAGGACTTGTGACAAGACCCAGGGCCAGGGTCAAGGCCTCCCGCCCCATCCTGCTCACCTAGAGTTGTCCCGGCCATGTGACTTGAGGAAATTTTTGTCTCGGTTCTTGGATAGGAATGCCACCAGTTCCTCGTTGGTCCTGGTGGGGGTGCAGGGAAGGGGCGCGTGAGGGCAGACTCCCTCCAGCACTCTACCTCATCCCGGGCCCTTCCTTTCTCACTGCACGCTGTGTGGCTCTGTGCCCTAGCCTGGCCGATGCTTGGGTGGTGGGCCTTGGGAGCCCCGAGGAAGACCTCCCCACCCCTCCTATATGCCATGGCCCCAGTGCCCAGGGGCAGACGTCCGGCTCCTCCTCTCATCTCGGCTCATCTTTCCCCACCCCTTCCCTCGAACATGGCTGGGGCCAAGGGGGTCATGTCTAGGTCGTGTGGACCCCAGCATGAGGTTTGAGGGAGGGGAAGGGTTCCATCGGGGCCCTCCACTGCCCTGTGCAGGAGCCCCGTGCCCACACCTGGTCGGGTAGTCAGTGGCGCTGAGGTTGATGAAGAAGTCCCAGGCCCAGCCGGGCACCTCCAGCAGATCTCGCATGCTCCGCAGATACATCCTCAGGAGGCTGGCCCCACCCCAGATGGTGACCATGCGCCAGGGCGTCACCCGCACATTGTCGTAGCGCTGAGCCAGCTCCACCACCTCACGATGGAGGTAGTTGGAGCGCTGCGGGGAGGAGAGACTCAGCAGACGCAGCACGGCCCCGCACCACAACCGCCTCCACGCCGGGAAAGAGCACGGGGGAGCTGGAGAGAGCACAGGCAGGGCCCGGCTCCTAACTGGCTGCAGCCCCTGACCTGGCTGCACCTCCCGCCCCTGGGCCTCAGTTTCCCTGTCTCTAGGCTACCTGAGCCAGGTCAGAGACTCTGTCTCTCTGCGGCATTCCGAGTCTCTGTCCTGCTCACCCGCGACCTCCCTCCCACAGTACCTTGTCCACGTGGATATAAAAAAAGTGCTGCTCATGGTAGACAGCCTTGAGGAGACGCTTCAGCTGGCGGATGGCGCGGCCATGAACCACCAGCATGTAGGCGATTCGTACCGAGGGGCCATCCACGGGCTGCTGGGCCCGGATCTCGTCCCACTGGATGCCGGGACTCACCTTCCCTGAGGGCAGAGGACAGGGCCTGGGTAAGGCCCTCCTAGGTCACAGAGTGGGGTGAGATGGAACAAGGGGGCTGCCTGCCTTCTAAAGGAAGAAGCCCAGACTGGGAGCCTGATGTCCCCGGGTCCCAGCTCCACCTCTGCCACTCGGTACACTTACCGCAGGGCGGTGGCCTCTCTGAGCTCTTTCTACCTCTGAGAAATGGGGTAGGGTCCAGCACACATGCCCCCCCACCCCCGCCCGTCCATGCCAAGGAGGGACTGGAGCGCCCCGTCCCTCACCAGCCAGCTGGCAGTGCCGAGGCACCACCTTGGGCATGAGGCTCCCAGCCTGGTGCAGGCACACCACGTTGGCGATCTCTTGCTGGCACTGCTTGGTGCTGGCCCGGGCCAGTGCAGACAGCGCGTCCTTGCCCACAATCTCGCACTTAGGGGTGAAGCTGTGGTCCGTGGGCTGGGGGGCGCCCTCCACACTCCCCGTGTCTCCATGTGGTGGGAAGCCAGCTGCTCCTTCCAAGGCCTCCCCCGCTGCGGCCCCGCTCAGGTTCTGGCGGCCTGGGCCTTCTGGGGGTGGGGCCGGGGGGACCCGCCGGCTGGATCTCTGCCGGCTGGTTACCGCCCGAACCACCTTGGCCACGGGCACACCCGGGCCTTCAGCACGACCCCGCCAGCGCCCATGCCTTCTGCCCGCACTGCCCCGTCGCCCTGCAGAGCTGTCTGTGTCTTTGGAGCCCTCGCCGGGGTCCAGCGGCCTTGGCTTCCTCTGCCTTCCTTTCTGTAAAAGACAAGGAGATGCAGGTCAGTGGGGCGGTCACTCACCTCCTGCTCCTTGCACTTCATCTCGGCCAGGGGCATCCTCAGACCGAGAGCTCCAGCCCACCACTTACCTAGAGAGGTCTTGTTCACCTGAGGACTCTGCACAAGCAGCACCACCAGGACGCCTCCCTGAGCGGCTGCGGCCCCACACCCCTCATTCACACCCACAGCCCGCCAGCACACTGTCCTGTTCTCGCTTTGCTCCGGGCCCAGAGAGCACTGTGTTTTTCAGCCATGCTAAAACGAATGTTCATGTGTGCCCTAGGGGAGGGTGTGCAGACCCCACAAAGGACACAAGAGGGTCCCGCCAAGACTCAGCACTCCCACCAGGACTGGCTGAGAAGGAATGCAGTTTTCAGAAGACTAATTGTCATATGAACCCAAAGCATTCTTTGGACTGTAGCAATTCCACATGAGAATCCTGAAGCCACAGTACAGTGAAGGGGTTTCCCCAGACGAAGAACAGAGGTGCAACTTGAAGCCCAGTATTGGTTGGGTCCTCTGAGAAGCGGAGGTCAAGAATTGGAGGGCAAGCGTTTTCCTCACATCACTGGCGGGGCTGGGGAATGGGCGAGTGCCGGCAGGGAGACGCAAGTGAGCCGGGCCAGCACTAACGGTGCCGCGCTGAGAAGTCCTGGCCAGCTCCGCGGGCAACTCCGGCGCAAGACTGCCGACTGGCGAGCCCTGCTGCCACTGCCATGCTTAGCCCTCGACTAGAGAGCAGGGCACGGGTTCTCTCAGCAGGGGACTGAGGCAGTGTGCCTCCAGGCTGCCTGCCGCACCCCTGCTCCCTGGCTCTGCATGCACCTCCCCAGCTCTCCCCTAAACTGGCCAGCCTGATCCTTCCTCCCTTCCCTCCACTGTCTACTTTCTTGAGCTCCTCTCTGACTGACCAAATCTGATCCATCCTTTAAGATTAGCTCTGGGGCCAGCAGTTGGTGCAGTGGTTAAGGTGCTAGACACTCACATAGCCAACCATGGTTCAAGTCCCAGACCTGGCGGCTTGAAGTTCATACCGGGTGTGTGTGCGTGCATGCTAAAATCCAAGAGAATGGAAGAGAATAAATTGCAGTGTGGCCATCCCCCTGGGTGGGGGTGATTTCTAGCTTTCTGTCTCTCTAGCAAACCCACGCACTCTATAGCAAAAACAAAGCAAAACAAAAACATCTCTCTTAAAAAAAAAGAAAGAAGAAAAGAAAGAAAGAAAGAAAGAAGAAAGAAAGAAAAGACACGGTAAACTTCACTAGTTATAATGCAATTTGATACATTTGGCATATGTGTACTCCTGTGAAGCATATCGTAGCAATCAAGATCGTGAGTCTATCCATCACCCCCAAACTTTCCTTGTGCCCATTTGTAATTCCTTCTTCCCACCTATCCATATATTGAGCAATCTTTAAATTTCTTTAATAGTTTTAATATCTTTCTTGTAGATTCCACTGGATTAGGCTGTCATAGCCACTCCATCGCCCAGGGCCCAGTGGAATAGCTGGCACACAGAACATCCAGCTGGTGTCTGGGAGCTGAGATATGGAAGGGGTATGAGAGGCACTGGGTGGACACTCTGGAGCCACCAGGGCTCTGGGCTAGCTCTTAACTCAGCAGCAGTTACCTTACGTCCCTGAGAGCACCCCTCAGCGATGACCAGCCAAACATGACCTAAGGCACGAGTCTGCAGCTGGGAATAGCGGTCCCATCCCGGCCTGACCCCTCACTGTTCCCAGGGAGCCCTTTCCAGGGGTCTTGCCCCCCGCCACTCTGCCAGCTGTGGGTCATGACTTTACAGACACTTTCTTCCTAGAAGCTCCTTCCTATTTCCCTACCTCCCTAGCTGCTCCTCAGTCCTCCTGGCACCCTGCTGTGGCTCCCAAGGTACACCCTGGAGCTTTCTTGTCCTAGCTTTTTCTTCCTTCCTTCCTTTCTTTTTTTGGAGAAGTTTTTGCTATAGGGTGTGTGCACTCGCTGGAAAGACAGAGAGACAGACAGAAAGCGAGGAACCACCCACCAGGGAGGATGGCCAGGCCACAATCCCTTCTCTTCCATTCTCCTCTCAGGATCTTGGGCACGCACACACATGTGCCCAGTGTGAGTTTTAAGCCACCTGGTATGGGACTCAAACCACGGTTGACTACATGGGATCCCAGCGACGTAGCTGTTACACCATCTGCTGATCCCATTATCCTAGCTTTTTCACTTCCTAGGTGGTCTCATTCAGTGTCAGGTTCTTTTTTTCTTTCTTTTTTTTTTTTTTTTATGAAGGGGTTTTTGGCTCAGGGAATGTGTGCTTGCCCAGAGAGAAAAAGAGAGAAACAGAGACAGTCAGAGGGAAAGTGAAAAATCACCCCCTGGGGGGATGGCCACTCCACAATCCTTTTTCTTCCATTCTACTCCCAGGATCTTGGGCATGTACACACACATGCCCAGAGTAATTTTGAAGCCACAAGGTCCGGGACTCGAACCCTGGTTGACCTTGAGGCCGCCAT
>NW_006204028.1:1824680-1831985 GCF_000334495.1 Tupaia belangeri chinensis | reverse complement strand
GCCAGCCTGATCCTTCCTCCCTTCCCTCCACTGTCTACTTTCTTGAGCTCCTCTCTGACTGACCAAATCTGATCCATCCTTTAAGATTAGCTCTGGGGCCAGCAGTTGGTGCAGTGGTTAAGGTGCTAGACACTCACATAGCCAACCATGGTTCAAGTCCCAGACCTGGCGGCTTGAAGTTCATACCGGGTGTGTGTGCGTGCATGCTAAAATCCAAGAGAATGGAAGAGAATAAATTGCAGTGTGGCCATCCCCCTGGGTGGGGGTGATTTCTAGCTTTCTGTCTCTCTAGCAAACCCACGCACTCTATAGCAAAAACAAAGCAAAACAAAAACATCTCTCTTAAAAAAAAAGAAAGAAAGAAAGAAAGAAAGAAAGAAAGAAAGAAAGAAAGAAAGAAAGAAAGAAAGAAAGAAAGAAAAAGAAAAGAAAGATCAGCTCCAAGTCCCCTGGCAGGAAGCCAGCCATAGGTGGGCCCCAGTGGGGTGTGCTGAGCTCCAAGGCCCTGGATGTTCCCCAGGAGAGGCTGTCATATCCACTCCATCGCCCAGGGCCCAGTGGAATAGCTGGCACACAGAACATCCAGCTGGTGTCTGGGAGCTGAGATATGGAAGGGGTATGAGAGGCACTGGGTGGACACTCTGGAGCCACCAGGGCTCTGGGCTAGCTCTTAACTCAGCAGCAGTTACCTTACGTCCCTGAGAGCACCCCTCAGCGATGACCAGCCAAACATGACCTAAGGCACGAGTCTGCAGCTGGGAATAGCGGTCCCATCCCGGCCTGACCCCTCACTGTTCCCAGGGAGCCCTTTCCAGGGGTCTTGCCCCCCGCCACTCTGCCAGCTGTGGGTCATGACTTTACAGACACTTTCTTCCTAGAAGCTCCTTCCTATTTCCCTACCTCCCTAGCTGCTCCTCAGTCCTCCTGGCACCCTGCTGTGGCTCCCAAGGTACACCCTGGAGCTTTCTTGTCCTAGCTTTTTCTTCCTTCCTTCCTTTCTTTTTTTGGAGAAGTTTTTGCTATAGGGTGTGTGCACTCGCTGGAAAGACAGAGAGACAGACAGAAAGCGAGGAACCACCCACCAGGGAGGATGGCCAGGCCACAATCCCTTCTCTTCCATTCTCCTCTCAGGATCTTGGGCACGCACACACATGTGCCCAGTGTGAGTTTTAAGCCACCTGGTATGGGACTCAAACCACGGTTGACTACATGGGATCCCAGCGACGTAGCTGTTACACCATCTGCTGATCCCATTATCCTAGCTTTTTCACTTCCTAGGTGGTCTCATTCAGTGTCAGGTTCTTTTTTTCTTTCTTTTTTTTTTTTTTTTAATGAAGGGGTTTTTGGCTCAGGGCATGTGTGCTTGCCCAGAGAGAAAAAGAGAGAAACAGAGACAGTCAGAGGGAAAGTGAAAAATCACCCCCTGGGGGGATGGCCACTCCACAATCCTTTTTCTTCCATTCTACTCCCAGGATCTTGGGCATGTACACACACATGCCCAGAGTAATTTTGAAGCCACAAGGTCCGGGACTCGAACCATGGTTGGCCTTGTGGGAGACCAATGATGTAACCCCTACGCTATCTGCTCATCCTGTCGGTTTCTAAACTCTATCCACACTCAAGTTCTGTCTCACTCACACTGCTCCCATTCTCCTTGACATCTCCCTTGGGAGTTTAATAGGTCTCTCAAACCCACAAGTCTAAAAGCGAACCCCAGGCCAGCCGGTAGTGTGATGGTTAGTCTCAAACCCAGTGCTTTGAAGAACATGCCAGTCGTGTGCATGCCCAAAACCCAAGAGGAGAAATGGATAAGTGATTGGGATGTGGCTGTCTCCCTCGGAGGGTGCTTTTTCACTTTCCTGCTCTATCTCTGTTTCCAGTGAGTTCACACACTATGTAGCAAAAAAACAAAACAAAAAACCCTTTGCTCTTCCTTCCCAAACCACCCCTGCCGCTGTCTCCCCTCCCTTAACCACAACTCCACCCCTTCAAGTTGCTCAGACCAGGAACATCTGGGAGCCATCTTTGACTCTTCTCTGTCCCTCACACTCCATATCTGAATTCCACCAGCAAATCCTGTTGGGGTTATCTTCGAAATACACGCAGAGCTGCGCCCCTTGCTGCTTCCACCTCTACGTTCCCGGGGGTTGCTCCTACTCTTGTTCCCATAAAGTCTCTGAGGGGAATTCCGAACACTCATAGAAAAAATGCAAGAGTTATTTTGGTGCAAAAAATGTCAAAATCCATGTGTTTTTTTTTTTTTTTTTGGAGAGGTTTTTGCTATAGGGCACGTGCGCTTGCTAGACAGACAGAGAGAGACAGAGAGACAGAAAGCGAGAAATCACCACCCAGGGGGGATGGCCACACCGCAATCCCTTCTCCTCCATTCTCCTCTCGGGATCTTGGGCATGCACGCACATGCGCCAGGCGTGAGTTTTAAGCCACCGGGTCCAGGACGCGAACTGCGGTTGACTATGTGGGAGTTCAGCGACATAGCCATTACGCTAATTGCTGGTCCCAGAAATCCACATGTCTTTACATAGTATGGATTTTCCAAAATTTTTAAGTACCCTGAGTTTTCACATATGGCAGCCAGAGTTCCTTTGCCTTTTTTTGAATTTTTGCCAGAGGGCACATGTGCTTGCCAAGGAGACAGGGAGAGGGAAAAAGCACCCCTTAATGCGACATGGTCATGCCACAATCTCTTCTCCGTTTCTCCATCCCACTGGGATTTTTGGGGCACACCTGCACACATACCCAGCATATTTCCCAGGCCACTTGTTCAGGATTTGAACTGTGCAGTTGGCCATGAGGGGATCTGACTCCCTTTACTGCCACAGGCCAGCCCACCAGCATTCTTGTTAAAACTTAAGGCCCACCTCTTCTTTTTTTTTTTTTCTTTTGAGAAAGATTTTTGCTATGGGGCATGTGCACTCACCAGATACAGAAACAGACAGAAAGAGAGAAGTCACCCCCCAGGGGTGGCTTGGGCCATGCTCCAATCCCTTATCCTCCATTCTCCTCTTGGAATTTTGGGCATGCACACACATGCATCCGGCGTGAGTTTTAAGCAGCCAAGTCTGGGACTCGAACCATGGTCTGTTACATGGGAGTCCAGCAACGTAACCATTACACCATCTGCTGGTCCCAAGGCCCACCTCTTAATTCCTTTGCTTGAAATGGTCGGTTGTTTCCCCTCGTAGGATGAAAACCAAAGTTCTCATAAGAGCCTGCAAAGGCTGCCCCCTCCTGCCGCTCTGCCCCCTCTGACCTCATTTTCAACCCTCCCATACTCACTATCCTCTAGCCACAGTGATTTCTTGGCATCCCTCCATCCCACACAGCACGCCTTAGCCTGGCCCTTGCACTGTCCCCTGCACCCAGAATCCCCTTCCCTCAGCTCTCCCTGCAACTAGGCCCCTGCCTCCTCCAATTCTTTGCTCATTCAGCATTTTCTCATGAGTCCATCCTGAGCCTCCTGAAGTTTCTACATGAAACTCCAGCCCTCCCCTCCCTCTGCTCAATTTTCTCCGTGGCCCTTCATGCCTCCCACCATCTGATCATTCATTTATTTACATTGTGCTACTCTGCCTGTGCCCTCACCAGAATGTAAACACCACAGAGGCAGGGATCCTGTTCTGGTCACCATGTTCTGAGAGCCTGGGAGAATGTCTGGGAAGAGCAGACATCAAGTAAGCATTTTCTGCATGAATGAATGAATGTAAAGGGCCTGGCTTGGCCGCAGCATTCGTGAACGCTGCTATCCTTATCGTTATTACTACTGTAAGGGGAGGAAAGACCAAATGTGAAGTCGAGAGAGAGGCCCAAAGCCCTGAGATATCTTGGACCTCCCTGGGTTGGCTTTTCCCTGTTTCCCACCTCCCTAGGCCCCTCCTTCCTTCCCCTGTTCAAACATGTCAAGGCCCTCATACTGTCAGCATGACAGCTGCCTTCAGGCCAGAGCCACACCCTCCTACCCTAACACCCATACCCTCTGTGCCCAGCACCCAGTCAGCCCTGATTTCTTGAGAGGGCCAATGAGAGCTGCAGTGTCTAGCCCCATCTGAGAAGAGATAACTTGCAAGAGGAGACAGGACAGCAGTGACAGTGCTCACAGAGCAGAGGGCAGCCCCCAGGAAAGGTGTCTGCAGCCCCACTGAGCTGAGTGCACGCCAGCCCTGGGAGAGCTGACCCGGCCACACAGCAAGCAGAGAAGCCTGGGTCGGCAGAGACCACGGAGAGGAACGAGCTCTCAGAGTAGAAGCCGGTATCAGTGAGTCAGGAGGGCAGGGCACGGGGCGCAGGGCCAGGCTGGCTGTGGTGGGGTACAGGATGTAGATGGGCAAGCAGGCTGGTGCCCTGCACTGCAGCAGGGAGCTGGCTGACCCTGAGAAGGGCAGTCCCCGAGGAGGCTGGGGGACCAGGAGGCAGCAGTGAGGGATCTGGTGGCAGCTCACCCCACCCCAGCCCCTCTCAGGCATGTTCATATGAGCATCGGCAGGGCCCCAGACTTGTGGTCCTGGCAGCCCTGACGTCAGGGTCCCCTCTGATTTCTCAGGAAGGGGATTGGTCCTCTGACCTTGCCTGGTTGCATTCTGGCCTCAGAGGCCCCCTCGTCCCCACCAAGGAGGCACTTAAAGACTGCTGCCACTTCCTGGCTCTGAAGCTCCTGGACTCTACCCCTGAGCCACAGAGACAGGGAACACAGAAAGGCTCACCCCACACTGCACCTCCTTCGGACTTCTCAGGCTGCACGTAAAACAAGTGCTGATGGTTTGTGAAAGCGATCGAGGGGCTCTTTGCAGGTTAGTGGTCACCCTGGTATCCACTGTAGGCCCTCCACAGAGCAGCGTGCACCCTAAATACACACGGCATCCCAGCGCAGCTCAATGCTCTTTGGTGCCCTCCCAGTGCACTCAGAATACAGCTCTAGCCCCTGGATGCAGCCCCTTTGGCCACATGGAATCGAACCTTCTTCTAGAAAAAGCACCGCGCCCTCCTGTCAGAGGGTGTCCGGCTGAACTCTCTTGCTCCCTCTTCCTTGCAAGAAGCCTTTCCCGACCACATGGTCCAAACCAGCCCCCCTCGTTATTCTAGTGAGTTTCCTTTCCACTGACCGTCTCTCCCTGTAGACTGCCTGCCCATGAGGGCGAAGACCTCACATATTTTCTTTATTTCTGTCTCCCCACCATTAGCACACGGCCTGGGAGGAAGGACGACTTAAATATCTGTTGAGTAAATGACTGGACGAGTGAATCCCTGTTTGCAGTATGCAGCGCGCAGATAATATTAAGAGTTATTTACTGTCCGTTTAGCATGTGCCAGGAACTCCTGAAGTGCTTCCCGGGCAGCACTTTCTTTAATCTCTATAATCATCCAACGAGAGAGGCGTGATTATTATCCCCACCTTGAGGGGGGTACTGAGGAGGCTTCAGAAAGAGGAGAGGTGATTGCTGGTGGTCTACTCAGTAGCAGCGCTAGGGCAGGATGGTGGAGCAGCAGGTTCCGCTCCAGCGCCCACCTCCCCAGGCACTATGCTAAGCTGCCTGGCCACCTCAAAGTCTAGTGAGGTAGCTGCTGAGGAGGTCCAATCACCGATGGTTGCCTGGACTGCACCACCTCTAGGACATCCGGGATCTTCTTCCATCCCAGTTCAGATTCCCATGTGGGCCTCAGGCCTGAGGAAGGAGGAGGAGGAGGGTGGGGTCATGCACATCCCAACCACTCCACTGTTCCTGTTCTCCACCCTGGGCTACAGGCAGGGCGGCAGGGACTCACTGAGCCCCACAACTCAGGGCCATTGGTTTCCAAGAACGCCCAGATGCTGTAACATACACCTCTCCAGGTGGTCACTGGCCTTGCACACACTCAGGTCAGAGGCTCTCTCGCTGCCCGGCAGCCCACTCCATCTTAGACTGTCCCATTGCCCATCGTCCCCAAGAGCTGTCTCACACTGAGCCTGAGCAGCTCTCCTCTTCCTCCTGCTCACTGTTCCCCACAACCAGCTCGCTGCCTTTGGGTGTCACCGAGCCAGCCTCCCACCCCACAGCTGCTTCTGGAGTTACGGTCTCAGGTGACTGGCCCAGCTCCCCTCACCATCCTAGCCCCTTGATTCTCCCAAACACGTTGAAGTGTCAAGGGCAGGTCTTCTGCTGTCCCCTCCACACCGGGCCTTCTACTGTCCACATGCAGGAAGAGGAAGTGGACAGAGGCTCCTTTGGGCTTCACCTGCCAGGTGGGGAAGCCGGAGAGGACAGGCCAGCAGAGCATCTGACCCAGACTCCTGACCTCTGGCCCACAGCCTAGGACTACAGTTTAGCCCATGTCCCTGCCCTTCCAGGGTGGACCCAGGCCCCACTGGACCCTCCCTAACCACACTACGGAGGTCCCCGGTTCAACCTCCAGCTCCATCAGCCGAGGTGCAGAAGCGCCTGAGGGCCGGGACCTAGAGACAGAGACTGAGCAGGACGGCCCCACTCTGCACCCGAAGGGGGGCTCTCTGCTAAATCGGCTGCTCAGTCGCCATTCCCTTACAGCCAGAGGGCTCCCCCCACCCATTCCCTAATGTTCCGAGCCCAACTCACTTCCTCCTCCCATCTCCTCCTGAAGACCCACCCAAGTTCTTCGGACCCCTGGCTGAAGCCACACCTCAGGGATACACCAGTTCGCTCCCTCCAGTCGCTTCCTATTCCCTCACATCCCACTGTCCCAGGCCTGACTCCCACCCCCGACTCCAGGTCCCCGCCAGCTGTTTCCCCTGACGCGCAGCTGGGCACTGATGCCCGTGGCTGCTCGGCCTCACTCCTCTGCCCACGGCGCGCACACCCCCGCCCCCTCCCAACTTCAGAAAGTTTGGCCTGGGGCTCCCCACCCGCAGCACGCTCGGGCCCAGCCCCGCTTCCCGCGCCTGACCTTCATCGCTCCCGGGCGGGAGACCACCCCACCGTGACCCGCTCCTCCCGCCCTAGCCGGAGTCCGCCCACAGCCCGGGCCTCCGGGTCACGCATCGCTCCCGCACGCAACGCCCCCAGGTCCGCCCAGGAAGGGGGAGCCAGGGTCTAATGCCGGGTTTCAAGCGGCCGCTGCACTCCGCACGCACGCGGCCAGTGCCCCACTTCCCGGCCAGGGCTGCCTGCAGCCCGGCCAGGACCCCGCGCGTCCCCGCGCCCGGCCTGCCCGCCTGCCCTGCCGTCGGAACACCTCGCCCGGCTCGTCGTCCTCCAGGCCGCTGAAGCTCCACACCACCAGGCCCTGCAGTAGCAGGATGGCCAGCGCCGTGGCGATCGCCAGCTTGTAACGCCGCAC
>NW_006204028.1:1811534-1824206 GCF_000334495.1 Tupaia belangeri chinensis | reverse complement strand
GGGGCCCGCGGGCTCGGAGTGCCGCGCCCCGCAGGCTAGGGGCGGAGCCTGGGCCGGGAGAGCCTCCAGCCTAGGCCGCAGCCGGCGCTGCTGCTCTCGGCCCTCCGCGCTCACCTCCTGGGCTGGGTCTGCAGCCGGGGCAGCGCCTCCCCGGTTCCTGGCAGCACTCTCTAGCCCACGTGTGCTCACCTCCTCCCGGACCAAACGCACTATACCGGCGTGCGAAGGGTCTGCGTTCCGACGGAGCGTAGAAGAACCGAGCCCCAGCGGGTAAATCTCCGCTCCCGGGGCACAGGGAGCTCCCAGGAAGAGCGAGTTGTGAGAACTGGTGAACGCGCCCGCCACAGGCCACAGATCCCTGTTAACCCCTGGCGGCCGAACCTACGGGGAAAGTATGTCTTTGATCGGGCCTCAAGGCCCTCCGTAATGCTCCCCTTTGCTCTCCGCACTTACCCTTAACACTCCCAGGCCTCTGCTAGACTCGTGGTTCCCGAACTCCAGCCTGAGTGCTTCGGAGTCACCTGGAGGATCTGATAAAACACTGCTAGTCCTTGCCTCGGCAGTTTCTGCCTTGGTGGGTGGGGAGTGGGGCCTGAGGGTTAGCACTTCAGCAAGTCCCCAGGTAATCCTGATGTGCCCATCTGGTATACGCTGGTCCCTCTGCCAGGTCCTAGTGTAATAGCTGTCCTCCCCCTCCCCTCCTTCCCGTCAAGGCATCCTCTCCTGGGCCTCCGCAGCCCAGTGCTGGAGAGCACTGAGCGCACAGCTGGAGCTGCTTCCTCCGGGGGGTCATGCCTTCTCCACCTCGGAATCCTTAGCTCCCCATCGGAGCCCCAGCAACGCTCAAGAAGTGTTGGCGACCGCCAGAGCAAGTAGAGCCCCACTTCTAACCAGCCGACCCTAACTTTTTGAGAGCCCAATAAGTGAAAGCACCACATTGGACGTCTAAACACCTGGCAGGTTCAGAGAGGGCAGGGGAGAAGAGGGGAAATCGTGCCCCTCAAAGCAAGGCGAATCCCCTCTTGGAACACCAAGCACTGTGCGAAGGGCGTTAAAAAAAAAAAAAAAAGGCAAAACCAAGATAGAAGATTTAAAAGGGAAGACTAAGAAGTGCTACAGAAAGGCTTGGAAAGATAAATGGCTTTAAAAAAAAAGTTTAGAAGTTTGAAGGCAGTGATAAAGGGGTTTGGAAGTTGCCGGATTAGCACGGTGAGGGAATTCTAAATTGCAATGCTACCGGAGATGCAGTGATTTGACTGCACTTAAATAAAACCTCCTTTAATCATCTCCTGCCGCTTTGGCATTTGTAATCATTCCATTCCTCGGCGGCGTTAGTTAAGTGGGAGAATTGTAAACAATGTTTCAGATGACAGTTGGGCTACTTAAGAGGACCTACACTTCAAGGATTTTGGAAAACATCAATTGACATGCCAGCAATTGATATGTTAATTAAATATCGATCTGATGTGCTCATTAAACCAGGTCCCTTAGGGGCCTCTACCTGCCAATACTTTCCCCCCAACAATGAAAATAGCTTTATTTTCTACTGATTATATAAATAATACATACTCATATAACATTTAAACATTAAAAAAAAAAAAAAAGGAAGTCACCTGCAGTACCACCTTTAACATTTTGGCGACTGTGTTCTCATCTCTTTGTATATTCATGATTTTGCATAGTAGGGGTCATATCACACATGGTTTGTAAATATAGAAACTTACTTTAAAATATTTATTTCTCAGGAAATAGTGTAATGGCTACATCGTTGGACTCCCACATAGGCGACTGCAATTGAGTCCCAGACCCAGTGACTTAAACACACTGGGCACATGTAGCGTGCCCAGAATCCTGAAAGGAGAATGAAGGAGAAGGGATCGTGGTGTGGCCATCTCCCTCAGGGGGGTAATTTCTTGCTTTGTGTCTCTCTGTCTCTCTCAGGTGAGTGCACGTGCCCTATAGCAAAAATCTCTCTTAAAAAAACAAATTATGGGGAACCAGCAGTTAGCGTAATGGCTATGTCGCTGGACTCCCACATAGTCGACCGCGGTTCGTGTCCCGGACCCGGTGGCTTAAAACTCACGCCGGGCGCGTGTGCGTGCGTGCCCAAGATCCCCAGAGGAGAATGGAGGAGAAGGGATTGTGGCGTGGCCATCCCCCCTGGGGGGTGATTTCTCGCTTTCTGTCTCTATGTCTCTCTCTGTCTGGCGAGCGCACGCGCCCTACAGTGAAAATCTCTCATTATGGGACCAGCAGATGGTGTAATGGTTACATCGCTGGATTCCCATGTAGTCGACTGCAGTTTGAGTCCCAGACCTGGTGGCTTAAACTCATGCGGGGCGCATGTGCGTGCATGCCCAAGATCCCAAGAGAAGAATGGAGCTTTCTGTCCCTCTGTCTCTCCCATGAATGCACACACCCTAGAGCAAAAAAATCTCTCTAAATAAATAAATAACGTTTTATTTCTCTTTCCCCTGCCTATTAACAGCCTGGCTTGGTTGCTAGCCTCCTCCCACCTGTCTCCATGACCATTCACACACATGCGTGCCCACTTTTCTGTTTGTTTCTGGAGGGAGTCATTATACCTAATTTTTTTAAATTTGGGGAGTGTTATTATATTTAAAAACTTAAATTGTATTACATATACTTTTCTGCATTTTACTTTTTTCCCTTAGCCATAAATATACAGCAAAAGTTCCCCTAAATTGGATGGGACAGGTCACAGTTTTGTTTTTGTAAAGAACAGCAGCCTGCTGGCATGCAGTGCCTCATTTGGATGTGTCTCCTACAGGGGACCTGGAGAGCTCGTTTGGAGGGTCTAAAAGGGGCTCACAGCTACTTGTATACCCTTGGCTGAAGACTGGTCCTCTCCTGGGGATGGCCATCCTCTCTGACTGAGTGCTCAGTGCAGCTTCCCGGGGGCGGGGGGAAGCACACGGAGCGGTGAGAGAGGAAGGGGACACCCACCTAGCCAGCCAGATCAGCTGGATCAATCCCGGCAATCAATGGGGTGACAGATGTCGCAGCCAGATCGCCCTCACATTCTAAGTTATTCTTTTTAATGACTGCATAATATTCCACTGCTTTATTATTTTTTTAAAGTGTTTTTTTGGGGGAGAGAGGTTTTTGCTATAGGGTGTGTGCACTCGCCAGAGAGACAGAGAGACAGAAAGTGAGAAATCACCCCCCAGGGGGGATGGCCATGCCACAATCCTTTCTCCTCCATTCTCTTCTCAGGATATTGGGCACATATGCACACGCGCCCGACGTGTTTAAGCCACTGGGTCCAAGACTCAAACCACAGTCGACTACATGGGAGTTCAGCAACATAGCCATTGTGCTAACTGCTGGTCCCTTGAAGCTTATTTTTAAAACTTGTGGTAAAGAGCAGATGTGTTTACACAAGAGCTAGAGAGAGAGAGAGAGAGAACCCTTTACCCCACTGGTGCCTGTCACACCACAATATTTTTCCCCCAGTTCTTTGGCCTGTCCAAATTTTGGGCACATGTGTGTACCTGGCATATTTTTAAGCCACTAGGCTGGTACTTGAACCCTGGTAGGCCATGTGGGATCTGTTTTCCTCTGTGCAATGCTTAACTGCTGTGCTATGGGCCTGCTAAAGTTTTCATTTTTATAGATATTGCCAGATTGCTTTCCCAAAATGCTGCGATAATTCACATTTCCAGCACTAATATATGAGAGTATTGTTTTCCTCCATCCCTTCCCACAGCAGGGGTTATTCTGTTTTGAATATTTGTTCATCTGTTAGGTGAGAAGTGACCTCATCTTTTTTCAATTAGCAACTCTCTGCTGGGCAGTGTCCGTTAATTGGTTTATTGACTATTTGGTTGGCTTTTTCCAGAATTGCCTCTTCGTATTCTCCACAAAGAATTGACTACTATTCCATTGTTTGGTTTTATTCTTACCAATTTTAAGAATTTTATTTAAAAGTTAAGATTTCTCTCCATTCTCTCAATTTATCGTTGCACTCTGATTTTTTTTTTTTCACTTTGACTTTTTAAGGCCCTGCTAACTATTGTTTTATTTTTTTGGGGGGGGAGAGTTTGTTTTTTTTTTTTTTGAGAGGTTTTTGCTATAGGGTGTGTGTGCTCGCCAGACAGACAGAGAGAGACATAGAGACAGAAAGCGAGAAATCACCCCCCGGGGGGGATGGCCATGCCGCAATCCCTTCTCCTCCATTCTCCTCTTGGGATCTTGGGCACGCACGCACACGCACCCAGAGTGAGTTTAAGCCACCGGGTCCGGGACTCGAACCACAGTTGACTACATGGGAGTTCAGCAACATAGCCATTACACCAACCGCTGCTCCCAGGGGAGAGGTTTTCACTATAGGGCGCGTGCACTCACCAGACAGACAGAGAGAGAGACATGGGACGAAAAGCAAGAAATCCCCCCCCAGGGGAGATGGTCACGCCGCAATCCCTTCTCCTCCATTTTCCTCTCAGGATCCTGGGCACGCACGCACATGCACCCGGCATGAGTTTTAAGCCACCAGGTCCGGGACACGAACCACGGTTGACTACGCGGGAGTCCAGTGACATAGCCATTACGCTAACTGCTGGTTCCCCTAACTGTTGTTGTTGTTGAGACTGAGCCTTGCTAGGTGGTGGTCCTCCCGCCTCAGCCTCCCATGGCTGGGACTACCGTTCTGCCCTCCCTAGCTGAGCCGTCCTAAAACGTTGAGCTTGTTTCAATCAAGCACGTTCCCCTGTTTTCCATGGCATCTCAGTTTCTCTTTGGGTTTTGGTTCTGTAGTCCTTGATGATGTATGCAGTCCCATGTTTCACATATTTTCTACCATAATTTTTATTTTGCGTTTTTAAAAAAGAATGATTGATTCATTTCATTCCACTTATTTCCTTATTCTTTTTTTTTTTTTTTCTTTCTTTTTGGCTAGAGAGAGACAGGAGGTGAGGGGAGTGAGAAAGCAAGCTGCCAGGTCTGGGGCTCTAACTGTGATCTGCCACGTGGGAGCCCAACACCTTGACCATCTCACCACCTGCCGGCCCCTGTTTTGCATTTTTTACCTTTAACTCCTGAGTCAACCTGGAATTGGTTTTTGTGTGTGGTATATGAGATGGGATGCGGGAGTCTGTATCTAGCATGTATTCCCAGTCACTCTATCAGTATCTATTTACATTCTGCTGCTTTAAAAACGTTTGCCAGAGGGTGTGTGCACTCGTGGGAGGAGGTGAGGAAGTGCCTCCCGGAGGGAATGATCATGCCACAGCTCCTGCTTCTCCATCTGAGATCTGGGGCATGCACGCACAGGTGCTCATGTGTTTTTCAAGCCGCATGGTCCGAGACTCAACTACATGGATGGCCCTGTGGGATCCAGCCTCCTTAGCCACCAAGCCATTGGCTGGCCCAATTGTTTTTTTAAGGAATTATTTTATTACCTTTATTTATTTATTTATTTTAATTTGACCAGAGAGGAACAGGGTGAGAGAGAGAGAAGGAGGGAAAGTGAGAAAGTAAGTCACCAGGTCTAGGACTCGAACTGTGGTCAGCCATGTGGGAGTCCAGCACCCCTAACCATCACGCCACCTGCTGGCCCCCTAATATCACTTTTTTTTAATAATTATTTATTTTTATTTATTCATTTATTCGTTTTAATTTGACCAGAGAGAACAGAGAGAGAAAGAGACAAAGTGAAAAAGCAAGCCACCAGATCCAGGACTCAAACCATGGTTGGCCATGTGGGAGTGTCCAGCATCTTAACCACCACGCCACCTGCTGGTCCCTTTTGTTCTTAAGAATTATTTTATTTAGCTTTATTTATTTATTTACTTATTTTTAAAATTTGACCAGAGAGGAATAGCGAGAGAAAGAGAGATGAAGTGAGAAAACAAGCCACCATGTTTGGGACTTGAACCGTTGTTTGCCATGTGGGAGTCCATTGCCCCTTAACCACCACGCCAGCTGCAGGCCCTATATAAAATGTGAGGTTCATTGTCCCCCTTTGTCTTCTCTTTTCTGCATGTTCGCCTTTAACTTCCATCATGTTTTTTTTTTTTTTTTTTGGAGAGATTTTCACTGTAGGGCGCGTGCGCTCGCCAGACAGACAGAGAGAGACAGAGAGACAGAAAGCGAGAAATCACCCCCCAGGGGGGATGGTCATGCCACAATCCCTTCTCCTCCATTCTCCTCTCGGGATCTTGGGCACGCACGCACACGCGCCCGGCATGAGTTTTAAGCCACCGGGTCCGGGACACGAACCGCGGTCGACTACGTGGGAGTCCAGCAACATAGCCATTACGCTAACTGCTGGCTTCCACTTCTAGGATGTTTTTTGTTTTTATCTTTATTGTAGGAAGTCTTAAAAATGCAAAATGGCTCATCAGCAAATCAGCCTGGAAAAGCGTTCTTTGGTTTTTGGTAGGTTGCTTGTACGACACATCCTTTCTAACGTGAAGGAACTATCCTTACAGTGTTGGTTTGCAGAGATATTTTATGAGGCGTAGATGCTGACTGTTTCAAATGTGTTTTCAGCAGTTAGAGTCCACGCTTGGCTCAGCCCCAGACAGCAGGCCCCTGCAGTACAGCCTGAAGCCTGTGCCTCCCAGCGTCTCCCTAGGCTCTGTCGTGGGGCCTTTATCTGCTTTCTGCTTCTCTGGCCTGTTCCTTCAGATTGACACCTCCGTAAGCTGTCTGCTGGACTCAGCCTGACTTCAGCCTTCCATACTACCTCGTGGGGCACTCTGTCAACAGCCCACACCCAGTTCAGCCCTGGATCCCTGGGTCCCTGTTTGTCAAGAAGTTCCGACATCTATTGAAAGGATCACATTGGCTTTAAAAAAAAATTTTTTTTTAAAGATTTATTTAATATTTTTTTTTTATTCATTTATTTTAATTTACCAGAGAGAGACACCAGAGAGAGAGAGGGAGAAAAGTGAGAAAGCAAGCATCATGTCTGGGACTAGAACCCTGGTTGGCCATGTGAGAATGTCTAGCACCTTAACCACCATGCCACCTGCTGGCCCCACACTGGCTTTTCTAATGTGATCTATTGAGATAATTATCTAAAAAATCATTTCTGGGGCTAGCCTGTGAACTGGTAATTGGGGTGGCTAGGTCCCACATGACTAACTGTGTGGTTTGAGTCCTGGACTCATCAGCTTGAAAAAAGCATGGGGGTACATGTGTATATGTGTGCGTGTGCTCAGAATCCCGAAAGGAGAGCACGAGGGAGCGGAACAGATTATGGTGTGACCATGCCCCATGGGGGGTGCTTTCTAGCTGTCTCTCTCTCTTTCCTGAGACACACCCTGTAGCAGAATTTAAAATAATCGTAATAATTTCCACATATTAGAACATTTTTGCATCCCTAGAGTAAATGTCGTTGGATCTTAGTAGATTTTTTATTTAGGTTGTAATATAAATTGAGTTAGATTTACTGGTTTTATTTTGTTGGCTTACTTTGTTTATTTCTTTCATGAGTGAAAGAAACAAAGATATACATGACAGGATCCTGATCCTGGGAGCCACCCCAGCGTCGGCCAGCCCCAGATCACGGGCAGGTATGTGCTGGGCTCACTCAGGGAGGACCCTAAATGTGACCATGCAACTTTTTTTTTTTTTGGAGAGGTTTTCGCTATAGGGCGCATGCGCTCGCCAGACAAACAGAGAGAGACATAGAGACAGAAAGCGATAAATCACCCCCCAGAGGGGATGGTCACGCCGCAATCCCTTCTCCTCCATTCTCCTCTCAGGATCTTGGGCACGCACACACACGCGCCCGGCGTGAGTTTTAAGCCACTGGGTCCAGGACGCGAACCGCGGTCGACTACGTGGGAGTCCAGCGACATAGCCATTATGCTAACTGCTGGTTCCCGCAACTTTTTTTAAAAATAGATTTTTGGTATAGGGCACATGAGCTTGCCAGGGAGACAGAGAGATAGAGAGACAGAAAGCAAGAAATCACCACCCCAGGGCATGGCCATGCCGCAGTCCTTTCTCCTCCATTCTCCTCTCAGGACTTTGGGCACATATGCACATGTACTCAGTATGAGTTTTAAGCCTTCAGGTCTGGGACTCAAACCGTGGTCAGCCAGGTGGGAGTCCAGCACCCGAACCATCACACCACCTACTGGCCCTAACCCTGGAACTTTTCCACATGGGTCAGCCTTATAGAACATCAGGTCTTAGAGCTGGCTACCATCTGGTCCCGTGGATTTATGAGTATTTTATTTAGAATTTTTATATCTCTGTGTGTTTATAATGGAGGTATATCAGAGACTGCAAATTGGCGACTTATGGGACTTGCTTATTTGCCACATAGGGCTTTTTTGTTTGTTTGTTTGTTTTAATTTGTTGGAGGGTACCATGAGTTTGCCAGAAGTGAGAGACAGAGAGAGTGAGGGGAAGTGAGAAAGCACCCCCATGGGGAGGGTCACACCACAGTCCTCGCTCCATCTCTCCCTCCTTTTGGGAATTTTGGGCTCACCCTAACAAGCACCAGGTGTGTTTTTCAAGGAGCCAGATCTGGAACTCGAACCGTGCAGTTGTCCATTTGTCCAGGCTACTGTCTGGCCCTCTGCACAGGGTTTTGAAGCATTTGAATTCAAATTCCTGAAGAAAGGTTTGCACTCACCAGTGAGCACACCACAGCTCTCTCCTTCCCCTGCTATTTCCCTTGTAGTCAACCATGCCCCTGTGTGTTACTTTCTGAAAACCCTTGTAGCATGCGCTCACCAGAGAGAGACTGAGACAGAGAGAGAGGGAAAGTGAGAACGCAAGCTGCCAGGTCTAGGACTTGAACCTCAGTTGACCGTGTGCGAGTTCAGCGCCTTCACCACCACCCACCCACTGGCCCCCTTTTCTCACTTTTTTATCTTTGGTAAATTTGGAAGTCAGAGTTATATCAGTTTACAACCCAGATTAAGGAGCAGTCTTGCTTTATTCTGCTTTTGAAATAATTTATATAACAGTAGACATTGTTATTCCACAAGCATTTGAGAAGCCTGGCCAGCAAAAGCCTCTCACCCAGGAGCCCTTTAGAGAACTAATTCTTTGGTAACCTATTTTTTCCTCTCTTGGCTATTGGTCTATTCAGAATTTTTGGGTCAGCATTGTACATTTTTGTTTTGTTTTGCTTTTGGAGAAAAATGGAAATACTCTGCTAGGTCTCTCTTATTTTTTTTTTCACAGTTATTCTGTTTATATTATATGTCAACAATATGAATTATTTCAAAATGAAATGGTCACGTCTCTTTCACCTTTGTATTTAATTAGCAGAGAGCCCATATGCAGTATTAGCTTCCGCTTTGGTTCCCTGAACTGTCTGAAGAGCCTGTAGAGGGGCTAGCAGATGGGATAATGATTACATTACTGGACTCTCACATGGCCAGCCACAGTTCGAGTCCTGGACTCGACGGCTTGAAACATGCTGAGCATGTGTGCACTCAGGCCCAAAACCCAAGAGGAGAATGGAGGAGAAGGGACTGCAGTGTGACCATCCCCCTGGGGGGTGATTTTTTTTTACTTTCTGTTTCTCTGTCCCTCTGGCAAGCTCACGTGCCTTATAGCAAAAATACCCCTAAAGAAAAAAAGCCTGTGATAGGCAGGTGCAGTTCACAAAGGGAGTATAAACTGGACTTCCGCCGCCAAGCAGAAGAGCACTTGAGGTGGGAACATTTTGTCCCTGCAAATCCTCTTCCTGCCACAGGGGGTCGCTCTCAAAGGCTGGTCCATAAATAGATATTGCCCAGATGGGCTTTCCTTGGTCTGGTAGGCCGATCCCTGATCAGCCAGATGAAAAGTCTGTTACTTGGGCTCCCAGGGTTACAGTCTCAGGGCTCAGCTCCTGGACCTCCCTGACAATATCAGCTAGTATGTTTCCACTCTGAGAAGTGGAAACAGTTTCTCCAAGTGATATAGACATTAAGTTCATGCTGTGACACACCCTCTATGCGCACTGCATAATGAGAAAGTTCGCAAAGACATCAATAAGACACGGATAGGTTAAAAGGTGGGCAAAGCATCTCAGTGGACAAGAGGAGAACTAACCGGAAAGCAGAAGGGTGAGGAGGACCAAAGCCAGGGGCCTGTGGGAAGTGGGAACCGAAATGCTGCACAGGAAGTAGAGGATAGATCGGCCTCTGTGGCTGAGCTGGGGACTGAGCAAGGCTGCCTCACTTGTGAAAGGAGGTGAAAACCATGCGGCTGACGAGCTCTCAGGGACTGTAGCTAAAACTGGACCTCTGGAGGCAACAGCAGAACCAGCTTCACCACCAAGAGCTGGGTCAAGCCATCTTCTGACTCTGTGACTGCGTCTGGTGGTCCCCAATACCAGTGAAGAGCAGGAGTTCTCAACTGCCATCACAAGACTAAGGCACGTGACACAAGCTCAAAACTAAATCTACCAACTGAGGAAAAAAGAAAAAAAAAAGTGAAAATGTGGCCAGCAGGTGGCATAGCGGTGGTGAAGGCGCCAGACCCCCTCCCCCCATGTGGTGAACCACGTTTCAAATCCCAGACCCAGTGGCTTGAAACACCAGGTGTGTGTGCGTGTGTGCCCAAAATCCTAAGAGGAGAATGGAGGAGAAAAGATAGCAGTGTAGCCATCCCCCCCGAGGAATGATTTCTCGTTCCCCCTTCCCTCTCTCTCTGTGTCCTTTGTCTCTCTCTGGTGAGCACACAAGCCCTATAGCAAAAAAATAAAACACAAACAGCCACTTGATGTTTATGACGTTCTGTAGACGCACATAACTTACTCAGCCACTGCTAGTCATGCAGGCGCTGCCTATAAAGTGCAGGAGCCCTTCGCTGGTGTGGCGTGCTGTACCGTGCCTTTATTTGCGTATAATAGATCCTCAAGCGTGAGATGGTATTTACGTTTCAATTTTAAAAGATATTGCCACAAGATTGCAAAACTGGTGCTAGTCATTCACATTCATCTGTGAATGCATGAAGGTGCTCCTTCTGCTAGACCTCTAAGCGGGGAATCGGGCTGGATTTGATCTCTTCAGTTTTTCCATCTGATTTTTCCCTAGTATCCTGGCATACATCTGCAAGTGATTTATTCAAGAGGAGTGCTCAGGAGGGGTGATCTCTTAAACACCTTTTACACCTGAGGTCTCTTTGTTGCCTTCATACATGAATGACAACATGGTATTTTCTTTAGATTTAAAAAAAAAAAATCAGTATCTTTCAAACTGCAGGTCATAGTCCTCTCAGGGTAATGGATTATGAATAAATTTTTTAAAAAATATAGAATGAGGGAACAGCAGATGGTCTAATGGTTACATGGCTGGACTCCCACATAGTCGACCGTGGGTCAAGTCCTGAACCTGGGAACTTAAAACTCATACCAGGCACGTGTGCGTGCATGCCCAAAATCCCAAGAAGAGAATGGAGGAGAAGGGATTGCGTGTGGCCATCCGCCAGGGAATGATTTCTCACTTTCTGTCTATCTTTCTGGTGAGCACATGTGCCCGATAGCAAATATTTCTCTCTAAAAAAATGTAAAATGATATAGCCAAGGGTAGTTGGGGACCAGCAGATGGCATAGTGGTTACGTTGCTGGACTCCCATGTAGTCGACCGCAGTTCAAGTCCTAGACCTGGCAGTTTAAAACTTATGCTGGGTGTGTGTGCATGCGTGCCCAAGATCCCGAGAAGAGGAGGGAGGAGGAGGGATTGTAGCGTGGCTAATCCTTCTGGGGGGTGATTTTTTGCTTTCCGTCTCTCTGGCTAGTGCACACGCCCTATAGCAAACAATCTCTCTAAAAATAAAAAAAGAGGGAACCAGCAGTTAGTGTAATGGCTATGTCGCTGGACTCCCACGTAGTCAACAGCGGTTCACGTCCTGGACCCGGTGGCTTAAAACTCACGCCGGGGGCGTGTGCGTGCGTGCCCAAGATCCCGAGAAGAGAATGGAGGAGAAGGGATTGCGGCGTGACCATCCCCTCTGGGGAGTGATTTCTCGCTTTCTGTCTCTATATCTCTCTCTGTCTGTCTGGCGAGCGCATGCGCCCTATAGCAAAAAAAATTTAAAAAATAAAAAAAGAATAGAAAATATTGGATGCAGTAAAGGTAATTATTACATCATGAATGTCTGAAGATCAGTAAGAGGGATATTGAAATTTCTTTTTATGTCTTTTATCTTATTTGCATGTGTGTATTTGTACACGCATACGTACCTACCTACCTATATATACACACATGTATGTATCACCACAAGGTAGAATGTATTTTTAATTAGTTGACATAGAAAGAAGTTGAGGGCTGGGCCCATTAGCATAGTGGTTAAGAGAGCTGGATCCTACATGGGCTTCCACAATTCAGTCCTGTCCCCTGTGGTTTGAAAATCACGCCTGGTGTGTGTGTGCACCAACTCCCAAGAGGAAGGAGATGAGTGCGTGTGAGCTCTGGGGAGCACATGTGGCCTTTAGCAGTTAAAGAGGAAGAAAGGAGTTGAGTTTGTTTGTTTGTTTTTAAAAAAATCTGGACATTTTGGGCCAGCAGATGGTGTAGCAGTTACGTCATTGGACTCCCACATGGCTAGCCATGGTTCGAGTCCTGGACCTGGTGGCCTGAAACTCATGTTGGGCGTTGTGTGCATGTCCAAGATCCCGGAGGAGAATGGAGGAGAAGGGGTTGCAGTGTGGCCACCCCCCCGGAGAGATGGTTTCTCACTTTCTCTTACTCT
>NW_006204028.1:1789226-1811502 GCF_000334495.1 Tupaia belangeri chinensis | reverse complement strand
CTTTCCCTGCTGAGTTCATGCACCCTAAGGCAAAAACCTCTTAAACAAACGAACAAACAAGAAGTTGACATATATTTCTCTGAATGTTATGATAAGTCTGAAATCATTTTGATTAAAGCTTTCTTATTTTTCCCACTTGTCTGTAAGATCCTTATTTATCGCTCTTCCCCAAAATGTAAAGTTTTTTAAATAAAGAAATACATAGGCCCAGCAGGTGGCGTGGAGGTTAAGAAGGCTAGATTCCATGTGGTCACCTGTGTGGTTTGAGTCCTGTTCCTGGTAGCGTGAAAAATGTGCTGGATATGTGTGCCAAAAATCCTAAAAGGGGAATGGAGGAGAAGGGATTGCAGTGTAGCCATCTTCTCTTGGTGATTTCTCACTTTCTCTCTCTTTACATCTGTATCTCTCTAATGAGAGCATGCACCCTATGGCAAACAAACAAGCAAAAAAGTAACAATGAGAGAAATATATGTGTTTGGTATCAAAAAAAATTTACAAAAAGTAAAATTTCTGGGAACCAGCAGTTAGCGTAATGGCTATGTCGCTGGATTCCCACGTAGTCGCCCGCGGTTCGCGTCCCGGACCTGGTGGCTTAAAACTCATGCCGAGCGCGTATGTGCATGCCCAAGATCCTGAGAGGAGAATGGAGGAGAAGGGATTACGGCGTGACCATCCCCCCTGGGGGGTGATTTCTCGCTTTCTGTCTCTCTGTCTCTGTCTGCCTGGTGAGCGCATGCGCCCTATAGCAAAAATCTCTCCAAAAAATAAAGTAAAATTTCTCTCCCCTTTCAGTTTTCTGTTCCAAGTGTGTGTTCCCAGAAATTTTCTTAACTTTTTTTTTTTCACTTTAGAATTCCAAAACAGGGTTGGGTCTAAGTGTGGCCCTCCTTTCATTAACTTTGCATGGAAGTCAGAATGTTCTCTCCGTTTCCAACTGAGTTCTTTATACCAGAAATGCTTTCTCCTCCCTTCGGTCATTACGACTTTCCCCACATTCGTTTTGCTCTCTCCAGAATTCCTCTTATTCCCAGGTTACATCCCCTGCGCCCTACCTCTGTCCTTTTCGTCTTTTTGTCGCTTTACCCTTGACCGTGTTCGCGTTATTCCTTCCAGCGTCTCATCTGCTATTTACAGCCTACGCCACGGCTGTCTACCCCGGCCACTGTGGTTTCTGTCTCCTTGCTGCACTTCCTGCTCTCAGATGTCTCCTTATTCTGATCTTTTCTAGTCTCCAGATCTTTGCCAGTGCCTTATGGATTTGAATCAGCTATTCGGATACTTTGTTTAAAAAAAAGTGTGCTGCAGTGAATTTTTGCCCCTAGAGAGATACAGCTTGCTCAAAATCTTTGGGGGATGTTTATCTTTCAAACAGCAGTCTCTTTCCAGATCCTGTTTTTGCTTTGCCTCAGTCTCACAGAGGAAAGGTTAAGCCTGTTCCACAAAGCTGTTAGGGTAGAATCTTTACTACCTAGGTTTCCGTTTTCTACATGGAGGTTAGATTTGGGGTAGACGGGGTAGGTCACAGAAACTCTCAGGGTTTCTCTGTCACTCACTCCTCAGAGGAATGCCTTATCAGATTGGTGAACATGGCTCAACCTCTTTTCACAAAGGGTATTTTCCTGGCAATAAGTAGCTTGGCCCTGCAGGGGGCAGTATATTGGGGAACGGATGGCAAAGTCCAATTCAGGGGTAAACAACCAGGGAGCCCATTTGTCAAAGGAGCTGAAACCATATTCTCTGTTTCCTTTTGTCCATGGTAAACCTGACAGTTTGATCTCAGTCTGCCTAATTCCTGTGACCTATTTCTCAAATAATCTGGCATCCAGGAGGGGAAGAAAGGGATATCATTTGTTGCTTGTCTAACGAGGACTTCAAGTCAAGAAGGAACAGAGCTACGATCAGTGGGAGGTGGGTAAGAGTCCCTGCCTGGAGCTTTCTGAGAGGGTCATTCAGGTTCAGACCAAAGGAATCAAGGAAAATTGGCAGGAAACACAGCAGGCCAGTGCCTTTCAGACGTCCTGCAGCCCGAGAGGAGGGGAAGAGAGCAGGAGCTAGGCCTACCGCAGGGAGACTTCGGGCCACCTCCACCCATGGACATTTTAGAAAAGGAAAACAGAGAACGTTTACTATTTTTAAATTCTCAAGGAGACATAACAATTGCAAATAGGTTATTAAAAGGGCCCGGGGGCTCCTGGTAGGACAGTGGCACCGTTTTCTGCTTCGTGGGGCCTCCAGCACTCTTTGGGGCTCCTTTATGGCTGCACCTAGGTGTGGTCAGCCAGCTACCCGCAGTGCACCTGGATGGTCTGAATGCTGCAGGGATGCAGAGTGGAGGGAAGCTTGGGGTGCACATTCACCTGTCACCCCCTCCAGGCACCTCAGCCTCCAGCCCTTGTCTTCTAGATGAGGGGACTCCCCTGGGAAGAGCATCTCGCATTTCGTGCTTTGTCCTGAACACACGGTCCTGTCTGGCAGTTTGACAGCTGGCCTGTCTCAGTGAACCTTTTGTTTGGCCCCAGAGGCATGGTCTGGCTGAAATTCCTCAGGTTTCCTTGCTGTCATAACTCGTTTCCAGGGCAGTTGCCAGTCATCCTGGTTTCTTTCTTTCTTTTTTTTTTTTTGGAGAGATTTTTGCTTTAGGGCGCGTACGCTCGCCAGACAGACAGAGACATAGAGACAGAAAGCGAGAAATCACCCCCCAGGGGGGATGGTCACGCCACAATCCCTTCTCCTCCTTTCTCCTCACGGGATCTTGGGCACGCACGCACACGCGCCCGGCATGAGTTTTAAGCCACCAGGGCGAGGACGCGAACCACGGTCGACTACGTGGGAGTCCAGCGACATAGCCATTACGCTAACTGCTGGTTCCCCCAGTCATCCTGGTTTCTGATGGCTTTTCAGGAGTGTTGTATTGGAACAGGATGGGGAGGAGGGCTGAGGACAGTATCAGAGAGCAGTGTCTAGGCCCCTCATTACCAGGAACTCCCAGCCCAGTGTTACTCACATGTTCAGTTATTATGTCTACTTAAACAATGGAAAACAAGAAATCTCGTTTTGTGTGTTTGTTTGTTTTAGAGAGATTTTTGCTATTGGGCATATGCGCTTGCAGGAGACTGAGACAGAAAGCAAGAAATCACACCCCCGAGGGGATGGCCACAATGCAATTTCTTCTCCTTCATCCTCCTCGAGGGATTTTGGGCACGCATGCACACAGGCCCAGCATGAGTTTTAGCCTCCAGGTTGGGGACTCGAATGGAGGTCAACCACGTGGGAGTCCAGCTATGCAACCATTACACCATCTGCTGGTCCCGGCTATTCCCTGTTCTTAATGTTCTACATTACATGCTTTTTGCATCTTTTTTTTTTTTTTTTAATCTAATCTCTATGATGATTTTGGATGGTAAAAGAGGCCCTGACAACAGAGGCTTCTTCGTGAAAACAGTGTTGGTGGGAGAGCACGGGCCTGGACAGCCACTGAACCACTCACCACTCTTGGCTGGCGAACACAAGGTCATCTCAGTGCGGCTCAAGGCCCCCTGCTGCTTCCCCGCTTCCTGGGTCCTCCTCTCCCCCAGGCAGAGCTGGCCACGGTGACCCCCACACTCCCTGTGTCTCACCTCCCCCCCATCCTCTGGTGTGCCACTCTTGGTCGGCTGCGATTTTAAAGGGTGCCCCCACCCCAACTTCAACTTCAGATTGGGAAACACTTGAAGGGTCGTCTTCTGGGCTTTTAATGCTTTAAAACTCACGGAAAGGCTGAAATGGCCGAGGCACTCCCAGTCAGTGCAGGCGTTTGTGCACCAGAGGAGAAAATGCAGGGAAAGCCTCCCAGCTTGCACAGCCACCCCTGGGCAGTGCTGAGGAGGGACGTCTGGACCAGCAGTTAGCGTAATGGCTATGTCGCTGGACTCCCACGTAGTCGACCGCGGTTTGCGTCCCGGACCCGGGGGGGCTTAAACTCACGCCGGGCGCGTGTGCGTGCGTGCCCAAGATCCCGAGAGGAGAATGGAGGAGAAGAGATTGCGGCGTGACCATGCCCCCTGGGGGGGGATTTCTCGCTTTCTGTCTCTCTGTCTGTTTTGTGAGTGCACGCGCCCTATGGCAAAAGCCTCTCCCCCCCCCAAAAAAAAGAAAAAGAAGGACATCTGAGGGCCAAGGACTTTCTGAAGGTTTCAGAGCTAGTTCTAGAAAAATGGCCTTTTGAAAAGTGGAAGTAGTTGCAAAAGACTGTGGGTTCACCCATTCATGTTGTGCCAGGGCTGATTCTTATTCTAAACAAAGCACCAGGAGGGGACACAAGTCACGAGGATGACAGGCAGGTTCTCATTGGTCCTTCCTGGGGAGGATCCTGGAGCCACTGACCGTCCTGTGTCCCAAGAAGAAGTGGTCCGCTTCCAAATGTTAACCGGGTCAGGTTCGCACAGAACTGGGCCTCCGTCTGCAGACTCAGGGCTTCCTGGAATGGATTCCTATCATCTCTGTCGTGTGTTGTGTTCACACCCTCGTGGGTTAGGGACACGGAGGCTCCGGGGAAGCACATCCTTGCTTGACCTTGTTTTCACTTTTACTGACGAAAAAGAAACTGGCCTAGATTTAGCAGGACTTAACGTCTGTTTTAAGTTTATCTGTTTCTTCCATGAGTGAGAGAGGCAGAGAAAAAGAAAGGGACAGAGAGACCACACCTTCAACACAATCTTTTTTTTTTTTTTCTTTTTAGGTATTTTATAGATTTTTGCTATAGGGCATGTGTGCTTGCCGGAGAGACAGAGACAGAGAGACAGAAAGCGAGAAATCACCCCCTGGGGAAGGGCCACGCTGCAATCCCTTCTCCATTCTATTTTTGGAATTTTGGGCACATATGCGCACGCGCCTAATGTGAGTTTCAAGCCACCGGGTCTGAGACTCGAACTATGTGGGAGTCCATCATGCCATCTGCTTGCTTGTCCCCCAACAGAATCTTGATACTACAATCCACCCTCGCTCAGCCGGCTCCAGATCACAGGCACATGCATGCCTGACATGCTCAGGGAGGTCTTGGGGTGAGAACGTGGAACCTTTCCAGGTGGGTCACCCTCAGAGCATCATGTCTTCCTGCTGTGCCAACACGTGGCTGGCGGGCCTTAACTTTTACCAGACTACGGGTGCCCTCCACGTAGTGGCCTGCAGCCCTAAGATGTCCTGCTATGGGGGAATTGTGTCTGGCAAAGGCACGTCCCTGTTGACCCTTGCAGAGGTCAGCAGCTCCACCCCAGACATGCAGGAAGAACTAGTTTCTATGGTAAACTCTCAGAGCCTGGAGGTGGGCTGGGCTAAGAGGTGAGCAAACCTCTCCTCTCTCTTGACTTGATCATCGTTGGACTCCAAAGAGAAGGGATACCCAACATTATCACCCAGGGGGGTTTAACTGAGCACCTACTATGTGTCAGGCATGACTCTGAACATTGGGACACAGTGAATGGGAGCAAGGCCTACTGAGGAGAGAGAAGTGACAAGCCAAAGTGAATGAGGGCCATCCAGATGGTGGCAGGTGCTGTGGCTGAGGTGACAGAGAAGGGCGGTGTGACTGTCACATGGTATGCTCAGCGAAGGTCATCTGGAGCACCATCATGACAGGGAGTGATGACCAGGAGAAGCCATCCAGGGGAAGGTCCTGGGGTGTGTCCTGCTGGGAGTGAGCTGGGCACATTCAGGATGGACCAGGGCACAGGGACTGCAGACGATGAGTGAAGGCAGTGGTAGGAAGTGGGTGGAGTGGTGGCAGATGAAAACCTCGAGGTCGTTGCCCTCCCCATGTGGCCGGCTGAGTGGCCAAAGAGATGTGTGTGCCTTAGAGGATGAGGTGGCCCCAGCAAGGGGCTCCAGGAGGTTTCACTAGTCCCACTTCGCTCCTGTTGCCTCGGGTGTCAGCAGCAGATGGAAGCTAGTTTCCTACTGTCCTGGCAGGCTCTGGGAAGGGCCTGAGCCACTGCCAAGGATGGAGAGGAAGGCCGGGAGACTGGAGAGGGAGGCTGGGAGACTGGAGAGGGAGGCCAGGAGGCTGGAGAGGAAGGCTAGGAGACTAGACAGGGAGGCTGAGAGACTGGAGAGGGAGGCTGGGAGGCTGGACAGGCTGTGACCTCTGTTCCCAGCGGAGGGAGCTGGGCAGCGGTGGGGCCGAAGACTGGGGGACACAGCAGGGGCTTGGGGAGGGTATAAGGGGACCTGTCAGCATTCCCCAGTGAGTCCTAAGAGTATTTCCTAGGTTGGATTCATGGGAACTGGAGCCCCCAGGACAGGTGACCTGGCTGATGAGGTCAGGGCATGGTGATAGCACTGACCATGAAAACAGTGGCCTCATGTGGCCTGTTTCCTAGCAAAGCCCAAGCCAGAGAACTGGTGGGCTGGGGACCCTGTGGCCTCTACTTGTGGGAAATGAAACACGTAAGGGCTTAGGCTTTTCTGTTGAAGGAGGGGCATAAGATTTTTTTATTCACTTTTTCCATCAATCAGTCTATAAAGTTTATTGAGCGACTATTTGTGTTAGACGCTGTTATGGTCACTACAAATACAATGATGAAAAAATGGGCAAAAAGCCTCTGACATCATAGAGCTTCTTTAGTGTGTATTTGTATGTGCACACATGCATATGCACACGCACGTGCTAACAGGAAGGAAAATCCCAGGAAGGGAGGAAGCGAGAGTGCAAGGGAAGGGAGGGGATGGAGGGGTCGGAGCCCCTGGCCCACCTGAGGAGCAGGATTAGAACCTTCATGGAGACAGTCATTGGGCTTGTGGCTGAAGGGTGCAGGGAGGCCCTGGACACCCCTCTGCCCCTCGAAGTCCAGGTGCCAGATGGCATGGAGATCCAAGGGCTATCCTCCCTCTGCTCCCCCATCCCCAGCTCTCCACAGACCACAGCAGTTTTCAAGGGCTGAGGGCTCTAGGCACCACCAGCTTGGCCCACAGGCTCACAGCCGCAGACGCTGCATAACTGCGGAAGTGGAGGCAGTGCGGGGGGCCTTCCCTGGTGCAGCACAGTGGGCCAGGACTGGCCAGGAAGAGGCTTAGACAGGGAGGCTGTCCTTGGGCAGGAAGATGCAAAGGCGGGGTCGGCTAAGGACCCTGGCAGGGTGGAGGGGGGCGCTGCAAGCAGCTTACGATTGGGGCAGTCATGGTAATGTGGCCTCCTTCGCCCTGTTGAGGCCGGGGCAGGGATGACAGATGTGTGGTTCCTTCAAAGCAGCCTGCTTCAGATGCTTGCTAAGTGGAGACAGAGATAAACAGATGTTGCGTTTATAAACCCTGTGTATATATCCCCCTGCACTGGAAATGAGGGATTTATTGCATGCATTTGTTACTTGCTCTTTTCTGCAGCACCGTTTATCGGGAGGCCTATTAAACTGTTTAAATATGAGGCAACAATATAAATCTGTCCTCCTGGGCGAGCAGCATTCCTGTGGGACTGGGTTTCATCACCTCGGCTGACTCCAGCTTCGACCTCAGGAAGCACGGCGGAGTCGCTGGCTGGTGTGAAGCCAGTACCGTGCCCACTGTGAATGCCCTCTGCGGTTTACATGTTTCCTGGGTGTGCACATAACAGAAATCATTGAGAGTGGAGAGCAGTACTTTTAAATGTCCGCCCGAGGGCAATGCCTGTGCTGGCGGGAAGGGGCTGGTCTGGAACATGCCCCTGTGTGAGAAAGCACCGGGGAGCTCTGGGTTAACCGGAAGCACGCTCCTGATAGAGACCAGAGGTTCACCCCAACAGCTGCCAAGCGGCCTGCCTCTTCTTCCGGCTCTACCAGGAGGCCTCTGGGTTATACTCGGAAGTAATTAGCCCTGGTTTCAGCTAAGGGTAAGTATGGCCCTAGCGCCTGAAAGCGTGGGAGGGTAAAGCCCATCAATAGATAACCTACCCTACAGTCAGAGCTTCAAGAATGGTGCAGAAAGCTTAACTCCTGGAGCAGCAGTGGAGGGGTGGGTGAAGCAGTTGGAGCCTACATGGCCAACTCTGTGGTTCGAGTCCTGAACCCTGCGGCAGGAAAAATATGCCGGGCACATGTGCGTGTGTGCCCAACATCCTGAGAGGAGAGAGAGGTGGAGGAGGTGGGAGAAAGAGAGGGCTTTTTCACCTTCTCTCTCTCTCTTTCTCTCTGTCTGTCTCTCTCTGACAAGTACATGTGACCTCTGGCAAATAAAAAGAAAGAAAAGTTTACTTATTTTCCACTGAGCTCAACTCAGTGGGCATCAGGAGTCTCCTCTCTCTGGTTCTTCTGTTCGCTCTCCTCGCTGGTCCGTTCCATCCATTTGCTTCTCCGTCCTGGGTTCTCAGCCACGTGGTCATTTTCTGTTTTATTTTTTTCTAAAGAATTATTTTTAAAAAAGAATTATTTATTTTTAATTTATCATTATTATTAATTTGGCCAGAGAGAGAGAGAAAAGGAAAGAGAGAAAGCAAGCCTTCAGGGCCAGGAATCTAACTGTGGTCAGCCACGTGGGAGCCCAGTGCCTTAACCACCATGCCACCTGCTGGTCCCTGAACATCCCCCCATTTTAAATAGAGGCTGGTTAATTACCTTGTTGGTGAGTGACTGGACCAATGTCTTAGACAGGATCTAGGGGAATTTTCTTGGCTACTTGTTCTAAGAATGCATATGTCATTGTAGTGTACATCTGCTTTTTCCACCTCGCGGCCTGCTTTATTCCTCTGTCAGAACTATTTCTTTTATATTTAGTTTTCTATGTATGTATGTATGTATGTATGTATGTATTTATTATAAAGAGATTTTTGCTATAGCGTGTGTGTGCTCACCAGAGAGACATAGAGACAGAAAGCAAGAAATCACCCCCCAGGGGGGATGGCCACATCGCAATCCCTTCTCCTCCAGTCTCCTCTCGGGACTTTGGGCACACACACACATGTGCCCAGTGTGAGTTTCAAACCACTGGGTTCGACACTTGAACCGCGGTCAGCTATGTGGGAGTCCAGTGATGTAACCATTATGCCATCTGCTGGTCCCTAAACTATTTCTTTATTTCTCTCTGTCCTGGGTAGGACGGGCTTTGCCGCAGCTGCTGGGAAGTCCTCACTGATCACATGAACATATGGTACAAAATCTCCACGTTCTATGCCTGTTCCCATGGGTCCATCTACATACCTTTCCCCAGACTGTCTTTCCCACAGTCATCATCTTTCTTTTTTTTTCAAGAGAGAGATTTTTGCTATAGGGCGCATGTGCTCTCTAGAGAGACAGAATGTGAGAAATCTTCCCCCAAGGGGGATGACCAAGCCACAGTCCCTTCTCCTACATTCTTCTCTCAGGATTTTGGACATGCATGTACATGTGCCCAGCCCGAGTTTCAAACTGCCAGGTCCGGGACCCGAACGGCAGTCGGTCATGTGAGAGTCCAGCAATGTAACCATTACACCGTCTGCTGATCCCCTCATAGTCTCCTAGTTGTCTCCTTATAGGTCCCTGCCAACCAGCCAAGCCTCGCGCTGCTGCCCCCGAGTACATATACAGTCTCACCTCTGCCCACCAGGCAGATGACCAAGGGTACTATCTGAAGTCCTGCCCAGGTGGGACTTCTCTTCCTTGCTCTTTCGGGGATGCCCCTTAGCAGAGCTCTAGAGCAGCCAGGAGCCCCTTTGAGCCTTTCACTCACACAGTCAGCTCATCCACGAACCACACACCACAGGGCTTTTTTCTTCCTTGGTGAGTTGATTCTAAGCCTCCCAACCCCCATCCCAAGGTGACTGTTAATGCAGTCTTGGCAGGAGGCATGGATTCCAGTGAGGAGGATGACAGGCACTCAGACACCTGCTCCTGCAGCTTAAGCCTGCTGGACCCTGCTTATGCCCGATCCCTAAGGTGCTCGAACTGTGTAATGGATTGCTGTTGGCCTGCCTGACTTTGGTGGATCTGACATATCTAGCTCATGAGGGCAGCTCCAGCCACGTGGTCAATCAATGTCCCATTGTCAAATGCTGTTATGGGTAATTTTATGTGTCAATTGAACCGGGCTAAGAGATGCCCAGAAAGCAGGTAGAACACCACTTTCAGGGCTTGTGTGTAAGGCCACTTCTGAAAGAGACCGGCAGTTAACTCAGTAGACTGAGTAAAGAAGGTTCATCCTCTCCAGTGTGGGGGTGTCATCCAACCTACTGAGGACCAAATAGAACAGAAAGGTGGTGGAGGCAGAAATCCTCTCACTTCTTGAGTTGGGACACCCATCTTCTCCTGCCCTCCCACATCAGAGCTCTCAGTTCTTGGACCTTAGCATCTAGAACTTACAACGGTGGCCTCTGGTCCTCGATCCTTCAACTTTGGACTGGAGTTATGTCATTGGCTCCCTTAGGTCTTAGGCCTTTGGACTTGGACTGAATTACACCTTTGACTTTCCTGGTTTTCGAGCAGGTAGTCGGCATATCATGGGACTTCTTGGCCTCCACAATTATGTGGACCAACTCCCGTAATAAATCTCTCATGGATTTCTGTTTTTCCTATCGATTCTGTTTTTCTGGAGAACCCCACCCAATCCAGATGCTCTGTTCCTAAGACCCAGCAGCATACTGGGAGCTGTTTTTCAGATGGTGTATAGTTCTCCACTGTAGATGGAATGGCCTTGCTCCAGAGCCTTAGGCATCTCAGCTGTGGTTCCCTCTGGTGCTCTCTGTAAATGTCACACAGACTTCTCTCCTACCACAGCTCTCTCTAGCCCCATAGAGTACTTTGAGTCACATGGCCCAAGTGGCAGAACTGTCTGTATTACAGATGAAACTGATGGGAAGGTTCTACCAACTCTAATCATGCCAATTCCAATTCCATGTTAAGAGACCAGGAAAATGGCTACCATGTCGCACAGACCTTGTGGCTCCACTAGAAAGCTGACCATGGGGAAAGGCTGTACTTACTACGTAAGCCCACCTACCCCCACTCTACCCAGGGCTATGATGATGCTTCAAGTTTCTGGGTATCACTGACAACTTGGACTCTGTGTCCGACCATTCTCCAATGTCTCTTAGTCTCCTTCCCCGGTGTATGATGACTGACGTAGTCATCCTGTGAAAGGGCTGGAAGAGTCTTATCATATCCATGGACCAGGAGGTGCAGGGTCTTTCTTTGTTCAGTAAGGTCCTAGGTCTTAGATTGGGAACTGGACAAGGGACCATGACTTTTTACTGGGGTGCCTGATTTAAGTTAAGCAATAATATTTGGGGGCTGTTCATCTCTCTTGCCACTACAAACACTACATTCTTTTTCCAATTTTCAGAGGGTGCTTGTGAGTCAGGGAGAAAGCAATCTCCTGGAGCTTGGTCATCCCTTCTCCTCCATTTCTCCATCTTGTTGGGATTCGAAGGTGTACATGCACACATACTTTATTAAGCTGCCAGGGTGGGGATTCAAACCGCGGTCAGCCATGGTCAACCATGGTGTTCAACTTCCTTAACCACTAAGCTATGAGGTGGCTTTAGGCACACTGTGTTCTACTAACAGCATCAAGACCTCAGGCAGCCTCCTAACATTGTTGCGCTTATGAGAACGGTGCCCACCTTCTCAGTTCAGTGCTGCCGACTGCTCTTGACGATCTCTGGCTCCTCTTGTCCTTCTAAGTCTCAGGGAGCCCATTCCGTAAGAGCATCTCCCACCTCTGGGCCTACAGAGGATAGCCAGCATGAACTTCCCAATGATGCTGGTGTTCCCTCAACCAGCATGCCTTTTTTTTTTTTTTTTTTTTTAAATAGGGTGTGTGTACTCAACGGAAAGATAAAGAGAGAGAGGAGGGAAGTGAGAAATCACCTCCCCATAGGGGAGATAGCCACCCACAATCCCTTCTCCTCCATTCTCCTCTTGGGATTTTGGGCATGCACACACACATACCTGGCTCCACCAGCACATTTTTATTGCCTTTGAGGACAGAAGTCTGACTGCTTTTTCCTATTTCAAAAAAATCTCTTCAAGAATGCCTGGGATGGGGACCAGCAGGTGACGTGATGGTTAAGGTGCTGGACATTCCCACATGGCCAATTCTGGTTCAAGTCCTGGACCTGGTGGCTTGCTTTCTCACTTTCTCTCTCTCTGTGTGTCTCTCTGATCAAAATAAAATAAGTAAATGAATAAATAAAATTAAAAATAATTTTTAAAAAAAAGAAAACCTGGGGTGAGTCACAACCCATAAACATCAATAAACCATATTGGCTGAGTTGACAAAAAGACACTTCCTACCTCCTGTCCCTGGCACGGTATCTTTGTAATGAGTGAATCACGTTCACAAACATTAACAGACCATTTTGACCCACTGATAACAAGACTCTGCCTACATCCTGCCCTTGGGACAATATCTTATGACCATACAAGCCCTCTCATCTCTGTTAAAGTACACTCTTCATTGATCTTTTTCTGAAACACAGAAAGCCCACCTATAACCTACAAGCCCTTACTTCCAGATGTCCCACCTTTTGGGCACAGACCAATGGGAAAACTCTTTTCACTAAAATCCAAGCCTGTCTCTCCCTCTCAAAACCAAATATAAGGAACCCCTGCATCTGATCACTCCGAGAAAGGCACGTTTACCTTTCTCAGAGTCTGTCACACATATTCTTGTTTAGAAATAAACTGCATTAATTCTTATTTCTGCATAGTTGGTTATTTCCATTGACACTTTAGTAAAAGACTATCCTGTGGGTGCTCTCAGGGAACATGATCAGCTGGGGCATTCACAGGCCTTACACAGAGGAATCCATGGTGGTGGGCCTTCTCCTTGGAGCCAGGGGATTCCTTCCTCTACCATCCACTGTGGCTGTTTGGGCTTTTATATTTCGCTTGGTCCGTTGCTGTTTCAAGGCTTCTAAGACCCATCCCAGCACCTTCTTCTGGGTTCCTTGCTGGGGTTAAAATCTTACCTCATAGGAGATTGCTCCCTTACTGATAAATTCCTTGCCATCAAATGTAATGTTTTTCCTTCTTGATCCTCACCATCAAGAGTCACCACCATATCCACCCTTCCAACTCCTGCCAGTCCACATTGGCAAGCCCTGCAGCTCCTTCAGGACACAGTCCTATTCTTGTCTTAGCCGCAGGTCCAGCATACCCTGGACTGGTGTGTGTGTGTGTGTGTGTGTGTGTGTGTGTGTGTGTGTGTGTGTGACTTAACTCTAGTAGTGGCTGGGAAGGGTGTATGCTCTCTTGCAAAGCAGAGTCCCTGCATCATCTTCAAGCAAGAGGAGGCTTTACCTGGGTGGAAGAGTGCTTTGGTCCCGAAGGGGAGAAAGAAGTAGTGAATCCAGAATCTACTGCCCTGAGAAAGAAGTTGACCCAGCAGAAGGCAGAGAGGAGGGAAAGAACAATAGCAGGTTCTTGGGTGACATCTTTGGAGCTGGTGGATAAAACCTTACTTGAGGGACCAGCAGGTGGTGTAATGGCTACATTGCTGGACTCCCTGTAGTTGACCACAGTTCAAGTCCTGGACCCAGTGGCTTAAACTCATGCTGGGCATGTGTGTGTGCATGCCCAAGATCTTGAAAGGAGAAGATAGGAGAAGGGATTACAACGTGGCCTTCCCCGCTGTGGGGTGATTTCTCTCTTTCTGTCTCTCTGTCACTGTCTGTCTGGTGAGCACACATGCTCTATAGCAAAAACCTCTCAAAAAAAAAAAAAAAGCAAAACAAACGAACGAAAAACCTTACTTGAAACCACATTTCATTTGTACATTTCAGTTAAGCATTCAAGGCAAATTCTTGTTTAAGATGCGAGTTGGGCTTTTTGTCACTTGTGGCGTAAAGACTACCCATGAATTCAAGTATAAACATTAACAGTTTATTACCTTTAAAAAAAAATTAGCAGCTGGGACCAGCAGATGGCAAAATGGTTATGTTACAGGACTCCCACATAGTCTACTGCAGTTGAAGTCCCAAACCCAGTGGCTTAAAACTCATGCTGGTCGCATGTGCATGTGTGCCCAAAATCCTGAAAGGAAAATGCAGGAGAAGGGATTGCAGCATGGCCATCCCCCCAGAGAGTAATTTCTTGCTTTCTGTTTCTCTCTGTCCATTGGTGAGCACAGGCACCCTATAGCAAAAATCTCTTAAAAAAAAAAATGAGCTGCTAAGATTAAATTGTGAATTGGAACATTTATTAGTTAAAAAAAAAGGTTTCTGCATAAATTAATAATGATTCTTTGCTTGGTCCATAGTGCTACCTGAATATGGAGTGGGAATTACTTATGAAGATATTTACAGCTTCTACTGCAGTATAATTGGTGCCTGTTTGAACATTTCATTAATATTTAATTTTGCATCATTTCTTGAACTAATTTATTGGCACATTTTTAGCATTCCGCTGAGAGACAACATAAATCACGTTAATAATAAATGGCACAGTAGCGTTTTATGTTTCTTTTCTGAGTTATCATTTAAAGATAATTTTCTGTGACAGGGAATTCTACATGTACTATTGAAGAGAAGATTGTTTTAAATGTCTGCTTCAGCAACTGACAGGAAATACAATATGATTTTAATTGTATTTATGTCTTGGGCTTTGAAACGGTGCCTTCTGTTATTAACTCGTATCAAGTGTTCATAAAGCGTTTTCGGCCATCCATGAAAAAACAGGGTTGAGGATGGGTGATGGTGCAAGAGCGTGACATGAGGCCCTGGGAGGCTGACCCACATGGAAAGTCATGTCTGGAGGCCTCTCTGGGCATGCCAGGAGTGCAGGTGCCCGTGATCCAGGGCTGGTTGGAGCCGGGAGTGGATCATGGCATCGAGAACCTGTTGAGGATGTTGTTTTTCTCTCTCGCTTTATCCCACTATCTTTCTCATTCATGAAATATAAATCAATAAATAAATAAACAATTTTTCCCTTAAGTTTTTGCCATAGGGCATGTGCACTTTCCAGAGAGAGACAGTGAGAGGGAAACCGAGAAATCACCCCCCAGGGGAATGGCCATGCCGCAATCCCTTCTCCTACATTCTCTTCTAAGGATTTGGGGTGTGCACACACATTCACCCTGCCTGAGTTTTAAGCCACTGTATCAGGGACTTGAACCAAGGTCGACTCTGTGGGAGTCCAGCTACATAACCATTACACCATCTGATGGTCCCAAGAAAATAAACTTTTAAAATAGTTTAAAAAGGAGCCAGCAAGGGGCTGGCAGGTGGCATGATGGTTACAGTGCTGGGCTCCCAAATAGTTGACCCTAGTTCAAGTCCTGGACCTGGCAGCTTACTTTCTCATTCTCCCTCTCTCTATTTCTCTCCAGTCAAATTGAAGAAGAATAATAAATTAAAAAAAAAAAAGGGACCAGCAGTTAGTGTAATAGCTACGTCACTGAACTCCCATGTAGTTGACCGTGGTTCAAGTCCTAGACCCGGAGGCTTAAACTCATGCTGGGCACACGTGCATGTATGCCCAAGATCCTGAGAGGAGAATGGAGGAGAAGGGATTGCGGTGTGGCCATCCCACTGGGGGGTGATTTTTCGCTTTCTCTCTCTCTCTCTCTCTGTCTTTCTGGTGAGTGCACATGCCCTATGCAAAAACCTCTCAAAAAAAAAATAAAATAAAAAAGGGAGCCAGCAGATGACATGCTGGTTAAGTCACTGGACTCCCATATGGCCAACCATGGTTCAAGTCCCAGACCTGGCAATGGAGAATCACACTGGACACGTGTGTGTTGCATGCCCAGAGAATGGAGGAGAAGGGATTATAGCATGTCCATCTACCCTGGGACATGATTTCTCAGTCACCCTCGCCCCCTCGGTGTTTTTCTAGCAAGTACACACACCCTATTGCAAAAACTGAAAGAAAAAAAGTTTAAGAGGAGCAGCTGGTAGTGTGGTGGTTAGGACAGTTGGGTCCCTCATGGCCAGATGTGTGGTTCAAGTCCCAGACCTGGCATTAGAAACATGCCAAGCACCTGTGAGTGTGTACCCAAAATACAGAAAAGAAGAGAGAGATGGAGGAGAAGGGAGTGCAAGGTGACCACCCCACATGGGAGGAAGGGTACTTTCTCACTTTCTCTCTCTCACTCTCTTTGTATCTCTCCAGTGAATGCACACACCAACTGGAACAATTAGGAAAGAAAAATAATTAAGATTCTTAAAAACATTATGGCAAGGGACCAGCAGGTGTAGTGGTTAAAGTGCTAGACTCCCACATGGTCAACTGCGGTTTGAGTCCTGGACCTGGTGACTTGAAACTCAATCCAGGTGCATGTGTGTGTGTCCAGGATCCCGAGAGGAGAATGGAGGAGAAGGGACTATGGCATGGCCATCTCCCTGGAGGGTGATTTCTTGCTTTCCATCTCTCTGTCCCTCTGGTGAGTACATGTGCCTTACAGTAAAAATCTGTCCAAAAAAAATTATGGCAAAGCACATGGATACTAAGTTAAATGCAAAAATTATGCTTCAGGGGCCCACATGGGAAATATCCTGGGTTCACAGCCCAGAGTGCCCGGAGTGCTGAGCGTGTGCTCACATGTCTGGGATCTAGGGCACTGGGACTGGGATTGGTCTTGGCGTGAAGACTCTACTGGGGGAGAGTGCCTGGATCTCTCTTTCTTTCTGTCTCTCTGCAGGAATAAATAAAGTTAGAAATAAAAAATAAAAGCTATACAATATATTTTAAATGACCCTCTAGTCCCCTTCATTGCTTCTAGAATGGTCAGGATTCTTCTTATTGAAAGTGACAGGAAAGAACCAAATGGCGGCCCAGCGGTAAAACGCAACATTCTGGAAGGCTGACCCACGTGAAGGGTTCAGGGTTTGCTTCAGGAACCCCCTGAGTTCTCTAAGCCCTCGCGTGCCCCTGAATTGGGGCAGGCTGAGGCTGGGGGGTAGATCACAGTGTCAAGATCCTGTTGGGGAATGCTGTCTCTCTGTCTCCTCACTGTCTCTGTCTCCTCACCCTCAGAAGGAATACATAAACTGTAAGGAAAAGAAGAAAGAAAAAGTCAGAAAACCGGCATAGTGCAAAGGGATTTTAAAAAAAAATTAAAGTCTGTTTCATTACAAAGTAAGGAGTATTCTTCCTTCCCTCCTCTGCATCCCATTCCCCCTTCCAAGGGGACTCTTGAAGGCTGGGGTAACTCTTGGCTGTGTGTGTGCATCGGCTTTCCTCTGGCAGGAGCACCCCTTCTTCCAGGGCAAGTGCACCCAGCCTCCAGTGATCCTGGAAGGGTTGGGAGTGCGGTCAGTTAGTGCCCCTCCTGCCCCTCAGCTAGAGCCCAGCACCTGTTTTCCTGTTCTGACAGCTGCTGCCTCCCTCCACCCCCTTCCTTGAGTCTGAGAAGTCACAGCTGCTCCCTGAAACCAGAAGGAGCAGACCCCCCAGCAGCCCAGTTCCCACGCACTCAGAGGAAACCCCAGCTCACCTGGGCAGGCTCGTCTCTTCAGAGCCTCTCTGCTCCAGGCTCACCAGCCTCTCTGCATGTGCGCCTCCCTGTAGGATGGTTCATGCCCAGCTGGATACCGAGCTGGGGCTCAGCTCAGGTCTTTATTCCAGATTCAAAGGTGCCAAGGTTGGTAGCCTTAACATTCTGGAAGCACTTTGGGAAATGAGGACATTTACCCCTGTACAATCTCTCTCTCTGGTTTTTTTGTTTTTTGTTTTTTGTTTTTTTTCAGAGAGAGTTTTTTTGTTATAGGTATGTGTGCTCCCTGGAGAGACAGAGAGAGACAGAGAGACAGAAAGCAAAAAATCATCCCCTGGGGAGATAGCTACGCTGCAATCCCTTTTCCATTCTCCTCTCGGGGTTTTGGGCACGCACGTATCCACACTCAACATGAGTATTAAGCAGCTGGGTCCAAGACTTGAACTACGGTCTCCTACGGGGAGTCTAGTGACATGACTATTAAGTCATCTGCTGGTCTCACCCCTGTACAGTCTCTTGATGTGGCTTCTGTTTTCATAAAAATGTGAAGAAGTTTCCAGAGGCCCCCTGGGGTGACTGCTAGCCGTCTGGGGTGGTGCCCCTCTGGACAGAGACTGGGCGCGCCCCTGAGCAGCTCCTGGTCACGCTCCTCCTCCTCCCTTCCTAGGCATGCTGGAAGTGCCCCTGGCGGCTTTCCCTCCTCCTTTGCTTTTATTTTTCCTCCATTTTTAAACTTTAGGTGCAGAAATTTGAGTTAATCATAATGCCTTCTTAGTTCACAGCATTTGATCATAACCAGTCTGTGCAAAGCTCTTGTTTGTAATTATTTATTCTGTTTTATCCACATATTCCTTCTGCAGTCCCCACCCTTCCCCGCCATAGGCACATATTCTGTGACTCTTTTTTCTTTTAATCACCAGAGGATGTGTGTGCTCACTGGAGAGAGAGAGGAAGGCAGAAAACATCCCTCTGCAGGGTGTAGTTGCCCTGCAATCCCTTCTCCTCCATTTCCTGGTCCCACTGGGCTCTTCAGTGTACACACACACACTTGGCATGTCCTCCAAGCAGCAGGGGCCAGGATTCAAATTGCAGTTGGCCATGTGGGGTCCAGCTCACTTAACCACTAGGCTACGGGGCCAGCCCACATCTTTTGTTTGCATGTGTTTTTGTAAAAAGTATGCCTAGGGACCAACAGGCATAATGGTTACGTCATTGGACTTCCATGTAGTTGACCATGGTTTGAGTCCTAGACCCGAGGCTTAAAATTCATGCTGGGCCCATGTGTGTGCATGCCCAAGACCCCGAGAGGAGGATGGAGGAGAAGGGCCATCCCCCTCCAGGGGGTGATTTCTTGCTTTCTGTTTCTCTGTCTTTGTCTCTCTGGAGAGCAAAAATCTCTAAAAAAATATATATATATACCTGTTTCATGTGTGTATTCTTCTCCATGCATACATGTTAGATGTTCACAAATGACATAGGGTCAGGTAGCTGTCTATGTCCTGTTTGTCTCACTTCGTACTACGTTTCCGGAATCCATGGACGTGTGCTGGCCCATCGCTTCTGACTCTGCCGAATACTCCATGGTGCGCACTGAGTACTCTCCATTTGTGCTGTGCTCTGGGGACTGCATCGTTTTTCTCTTTTTAGAATTATTTTATTTAACTTTATTTATTTAATTAATTAATTTATTTTAATTTGGTCAGAGAGGGACAGAGAGAGAAAGAGAGAGAGAGAAAGTGAGTAAGCAAGTCGCCAAATCCAGGACTCAAACCAGGGTCAGCCACGTGGGAGTCCAGTGCCCTTTAACCCCATCATCTGCCAGCCTCTGGGAACTGCTCTGTATTTTATGGCTTCCGGTTGGGTTTGCTCTTTGGGAGGCACCATCAGGAAACGGAGGGTGGGTGGAGAGTGAGGTCGGGATGTTTATTTGATTGGCTGGGCTGGAGGCGGCAGCGGCCACATTGGTCTACCAAGGGCCATGGCTCCCCCACAGACCACGACCACCTGGTAACCACCCCCTGCCCTTGGCCGTCACTCCCAGAGGAGGTAAGCGCGCCTGGGGTGCTTCTGAGAGTCCCTGGTCGGCATATTTGAACACCGCCTCCGCCTGTTATGTTATTGCGTCATCAAACTGAGGACAAAGTCCTGACTCTTGTTATTTCAAAATTGTTTCTAAAGGAGCCAGGAGGTCACAGCTGCAGATGCTCATCTCGCTAAAGCAGACCACTTTGGTCTAGTGATTCTGAGGTGCTCCCCCACGGGCCCTGGCGGGGCATCACCTGGGGCCTAGGAAAGCTGTCTTCCCTCTGTTAAACTCATGCATCCTTTCCTTCCAACTGGGTCTTTGTGAGACGAAGACTGTGCTTGTAACCAGTCACAAACCCAAGGATTTGTAAACCCACTGTAACCCGTAAGCTTCTGTTTCTGAATAGCCCACCTTTCTGGGCCAGGCCCATATGGAAACTCCAAAAGGAAAGAGAGGGGAAGACAGGGGAGTTGGACTTTGGTCTCCTGCTTTCAGGATTAAATAAAAGAGTTCCCGGTTCCAAAGCCCCAGAACACTTCCTCAGGGCTCTCAGAGGCTGTGTTTTGGGGCCAGGGCCACTCAGGCTGTCTATGAACAAAACTTTCCAGGTGTTTTTACAGACTTCAGTCGTTTCTGTGGACCCCTGGGCTCCCCTGTAGAATCAGACTCCTGTGTAATTTAGCGTCCGTTCCCTTCTCTCTACCCACCAGCGGAGACTCATGCATTGCTACCCCCCAACCCCCAATGTCTCTGAGACAGACCCTCACCCTTCCCTTTTACTGCGAGCCCTTTCCTTTCCAGTGTGAGGTGTGTACCCCAATTTGGGAAGCTACAGCAGCGGGGACAGTAGTTCTTCCTTTTTGTTTCTTTCTGTTTGTTTTTTTCCTGAGGGAGATTTTTGCTATAGGGCACTTGTGCTTGCCAGAGAGATAGAGAGAGAGAAAAAGGAGAAAGGTGGCCATCCCTTTTCCTCCATTCTCCTCTTGGGATTTTGGTCAAATCTCCCTCCCCCCATATCTACCCCTGAATTCCTTCTCTGTTCTCTCTAGCATGCATACACACACATGCACCTGGTGTGAGTTTCAAGCCTGTGGGTCTGGGACTCAAACCGCAGTTGGCCATGTGGGAATTCAGTGATGTAACATTACACCATCCACTGATTCCCCCTTGTCTTTCTAGCCAGTTAACTCAGTGGTTCCTCTCAGCCAGGGGTGATCTGACCCCCAGGGGACATTTGGCAATGTCTGGAGAGAGAGACAGAGAGAGAGAGAGAGAAAGAGAGAGAGAGAAAGTAAAAACACACTCCCTAGAAGGGATGGCCACACTACACTCCCTTCTCCTCCATTTTCTTGGGATTTTGGGCACGCATGCACACCCCCCCAGTGTATTTTTCAGGATGCCACGCCTGGGACTTGAACTGTGCAGTCAGCCATGTGGGATCTAGCTGCCTTAACCACCACCAGCTTTATATTTTTTTATGGAGAGGCAAGGGGAGAGCTTTTGAGATCTTGCTTCACGCATCCTGATAAAAGAAGCTTTGTTAGAGCAAGCTCTGGCTTCTTTCCACCTCCTTCTCTCCTCCCATGCAGGAGGTGTGACATCTCTGATCGCCAAGTTTCTGAGTGTTGAGAGAGTAGCCAGGTAGGCCTTCTCAGCCCCTCCTCTTCTGTCTGGGAGCCTGGTGCCCCGAGAAACCCACATATGCCCAATCCAGAGAGCATGCAGGCCATCCCTGCAGGGCGGCCTAGTGATGGAAGAACTTTCTCACTCCCTTTCTCCCAGCTCCATCCTTGAACTCCAGCCGGGGCAGGGAAGCCTCTGTTGGCAGTGAAGGAGAGGAGGACTGAGTGGGCTCTGCAGGGCGGGCTCTCAGGAAGCAGGCACTGAGGGGGAGCTTGGCCTGGGAGAGATTTACCAGGGAGCCTCACGGAGTGGGATCAGGAGTAGGCAGGGGCCCAGGCGAGGTGCTATGACTCTTCTGACTGATAGGGTCACCTAAGGATACAGAGATATGAGTCAGGAGGGAGAGGGGGGTGTCATGTCGGGTGTGCTCCTGCTAAGCCTCTCTGTCCTCCATTCTTGTTAGGACAACAGAGGAAGGAAAGTTATTCTTTTAGAGAATCAGGAAAAAAGAAGGGATTTCCTGAACGTGTTGGTACCAGTATCCACTAGAAGGTCATCGGCTAAATGACGCAGAGGCTGGACAGAACACCTTGGGATCTGGAAGAGTGCAGTTACCGGAGCACACATCCATCTAACAGCCTCCTGTTGTTTGCAAGCGGGAAGGCCACACTCCCTGGGCATGCATTCATTCATTCAGTCAGAGCCCGTAGATCCAAGGTGTTCTGGAAGCATGGCGTTTCTGTTGTTCTCTAACAAGGTGTGATGTCTTGGGGGGCCTTGGTCAAGGATGCGCTTAGGCATATGAATGGACTAAACAGTACATTTGAGCATTCAACAATTCACAGCTAGGCAGCACCAGATTGTATGCTCCGCCCAGAGTAGGAGGGGGAAATGTTAACATCTTTTGGCAGAAGCTAGATAAAGTAATCAGTTGATTATTTGAGAGGAAAGTCCCTGGAGCCAGCGGGCGGCGTGGTGGTTAAGGCGTTGTATTCCCACATGGCCAGCCGTGGTGCGAGTCCTGGACCTAGGGCTTGCTTTCTCACGTTCTCTCGCTCTCTGGCAAATGTATGTGCCCTATATCAAATTAAATAATAATAATGATTTTTTAAAAAGCGGGCCATCCTGAGAAGTTATTTGGGGGTTTCAGATTGGGTAATGCAGGTTTACACTGAGCAGGGTTTTAGTTTGCTTATGTAAGACTCAAGGTCCCAGAGCATTCAGGGCTAAATGATCTCCTAGTTAATAATAATAATAATAATAATAATAATAATTTTA
>NW_006204028.1:1766147-1788810 GCF_000334495.1 Tupaia belangeri chinensis | reverse complement strand
CTATAGGGCGCGTGCGCTCGCCAGACAGACAGAGAGAAACAGAGAGACAGAAAGCGAGAAATCACCCTCCAGGGAGGATGGCCACGCCACAATCCCTTCTCCTCCATTCTCCTCTCGGGATCTTGGGCATGCACACACATGCGCCCAGCGTGATTTTAAGTCACCGGGTCTGGGACTCCAACCGCAGTCGACTACGTGGGAGTCCAGTGACATAGCCATTATGCTAACTGCTGGTCCCATTATTTTTTAACTTGTGATAGCACATGTGTGCGCACCAAAAAGAAGGAGGGAGAGGAAGAGCGAGAGGGAAAGTGAGAAAGCACCCCTACCCAGAGGGGTTGGTCATGCTGTAGTTCCTTCTCCATTCTCCTTGGGATTTGGGGCACACACACGCGCGTCTGGCATGTTTTCCAAGTCTCTGGATCTGAGACTCGACCCATGAAGTTGACCATGTGGGATCCAGCTACCTTAACCACCATGCCACAGGTTGGCCTCCCAGTTAAATTTTACATCTCAAATGGCAGGTTCTTCCTACCTCCCACTTCTGTCAACCATTGAACGTGCCCCTCCCCCCATAAAATGAAGGCTTAGGGCCAGCAGGGGGCATGGTGATTAAGGCAGCCATATCTCACACAGCCGAATGTGCAGTTCAAGGCCCAGACCTGGTGGCTTAAAAGCAGGCAGGGTGCATGTGCCCCAAATCCCAAGAGAATGGAGGAGAACAGACTGGGATGTGGCCATTGCCCCAGGGCATGCTTCCTCACTTTCTCTCTCTCTCTGGCAAGCACACAAACTCGATAGAAAAAACCTAACAAAAGGAGGAAAAAACCGAAAGGCTTGATGCTGGGCGAGGCAGGCTTCTCAGAGGCAAACCCTGAAGGAGAGGACAGTGATCCCAGCAACTGGGACAAGCCCTTGCTTGACCGGGGCCGGAGCAGCACATTCCTCTCCCACTGCCGGGCACAGAGCCAGAGGAAGCCCTGGCCCTGCCTCTCTCCAGACACGGTTTCTCCCTGAAACACGCTCTAACTCGAAGTATCAATTTGGGAGAAAAAAATTTTCCCTTCTACTCATCGACTGGGGCCCCTTTAACAAAAGACAGATTAACAAGGGAAAAACAGGGACCAGCAGAAGGTGTAATAGAGTTGCTGGACTCCCACATGGTCGACCATTGTTCGACTCCTGGACCCAGTGAGTTAAAACTCACTCTGGCCGTGTGTGTGTGTGTGTGTGTGTGTGTGTGTGTGTATGCACGCATGTGCATGGGCACCCCAAAAACCAAGGAGAATGGAGGAGAAGGGATTGCGGTATGGGCATCCCCCCCAGGAGGTGATTTCAGGCTTTCTATCTCTCTGACTCTCTAGTGAGTACACATGCCCTGTAGCAAAAATCACTCTCTTAAAAAACAAAAACAAGGGACCAGCAGTTAGTGTAATGGCTATGTCGCTGGACTCCCATGTAGTCGACCACAGTTCAAGTCCCGGACCCAGTGGCTTAAACTCATGCCGGGCATGTGTGCGTGCGTGCCCAAGATCCTGAGAGGAGAATGGAGAAGGAATTGGGGCATGGCCATCCCCCCAGGGGGGGCTTTCTCGCTTTCTGTCTCTCTTTCTGACGAGCACACGCACCCTATAGCAAAAACCTCTCCAAATAAAACCAAAAAAAAAAACCAAAAACAAAAAACAAAACAAGCAGAAGCTTTGTTTTTTAATGTTTTTGCTATAGGGCACGTGTGCTTGCTGAAGACACAGAGAGAGGCAAAGTGAGAAATCATCCCCTGGGGGATGGCCGAGCTGCAATCTCTTCCCCTCATCCTCCTCTCAGGAATTTGGGCATACATGTACACACACCTGGCACGTTTCTTAAGCTGTGAGGTCCAGGGTTGGAGCCACCTGCCATGTGGGATCAAGCACCTTAACCACCATGCCACCTGCTGACCCCATAATCTTCTTAATATGTAAATTTCTCTTTTCTTAAAAAAAGATTTATTTTTAGGGACAAGCAGATGGCATAATGGTTACGTTGCTGGACTTGCACATGGCCGACTGAGGTTTGAGTCCCAGACCCGGCACCTTGAAACTCAGGTTTCACGTGTTTATGCATGACCAAAATCCCGAAAGGAGAATAGAGGAGAAGAGATTGCAGTGTGGCCATCCCCCCAGAGGGTGATTTCTTGCTTTCTGTCCTTCTGTCTGTCTCTGTCTCTGGTAAGCACATGCACCCTATAGCAAAAATCTTTTCAAAAAAAGGAGAATTATTTGTTTTTTTATTATTTATTATAATTTTAAAAATTTGACCAGAAAGAGACAGCGAGAGAGAGAGAGAGAGAAGTCTCTGGGCCTGGGACTTGAACCACAGTTGGCCACGTGGGAGTCCAACACCTTACCCACCACACCATCTGCCAGCCCCAATATGTATATTTCACATGTACACGGACGCTACCAGGGAATGAGTATGTCTCCACGGGGTGGCTTAGAACTCCAGCTTATACAGCATTTTCAACAAAGAACAGTAAGGTTTTAGCGCTCTCACAAGGCCAAGGGAAGGACTTGGGGTCTCTTAGGGACAGCGGACTGTAGGAAGGTGAATAAGTGGGGGATGGAGGTTAGTTAGAAAAGCTTGCTGTGCAGATTTCCGGTGCTGATAAGGATCTGCCGTCGTCTCTGGCCATCAACCTTTGTCCTTCCTGACGCTGAGGGAGAACAGCTTTGTAAATGCGTGTCTGCTTTTAGGCGGATGGGGGAGGGCTGAGAGCTCTTCTCTATCGAGTCTCAATTGTCTTCAGCTCAAAATTAGCCCTCTGCCAAAGAGGCATGCTTCGGGGGGCATGTGCTGTCTCCTACTTGACACTACTCATGACTGGAAGGGACTGGGGAAGAACGACTGCTGTCGTCAGGGCTCCCACCTGGGTTTTCAGCCAACTAGCCTGACAGAGCTGAGAGGCAGTTAACTGTATTTTAGTGGCAAGTGAAAGTCCCTTGGGTCAAAACTTACCCTTGTCCTTGTTGATAACAAACTGGAGCCAGTCCTTCCCTACCGGACAGCAAACTACCCTGGCTGGTCCATACACCAGAGATTAGATAAGGGAATGGCACCTTTGACAGAAGAGGTCCGAAAGGAAGAAGGGAAGGAGAAACCTGACTTCAGATTTGCATTCCTGGACGGACGTGCAGTCCTCCTGGATTAAGACCAAACCCCGACACGATGAGGGGTCAAGGGCATCAAGGGGCCCTTTGGGGACTGAAGCTACACTGCCCTCAGACACGGCAGCAAGTTTTCCCCAAGCAGGGACAGTTCCCAGCATAGTCTCATGCCACACAATGGCACCTTAGTCAAGGACAGATGGCAAATACCACAACGGAGCTAAAACCTGTCCACTGAGGGGCATCACAGCTGGGGTAGCAATGCACAGCAGCTCACTCACTCGTGGGTCTGCGGCGCCCCCGGTGCAGACCTACCGCCCTGCCAGTACGGAAGTACCCCACGTGGGGTCGCGTTCAGCACCTAATGCTTGATAACAACGATAAACAACTGGCTTGCGTATTTACCATACTACACTTGGTTTTTTTAAGCTTTTTTATCATACGGTGCATGGGCTCGCCTGAGAGAGAGAGAAAAAAAAAAGAAAGCGAGAAATCGCCTGCCAGGGGGAGGGCCATGCCACCATCCCCTTTCCTTCATTCTTCTCTAGGGATCCTACCCATGCATTCCCACTCAACCAGTGTATTGTTCAAGCTGCTGGGTCTGGGATTCAAACCACAGCGTTGGCTCCCACCTGGGTTTTCAGCCAACTAGCCTGACAGAGCTGAGAGGCAGTTAACTGTATTTTAGTGGCAAGTGAAAGTCCCTTGGGTCAAAACTTACCCTTGTCCTTGTTGATAACAAACTGGAGCCAGTCCTTCCCTACCGGACAGCAAACTACCCTGGCTGGTCCATACACCAGAGATTAGATAAGGGAATGGCACCTTTGACAGAAGAGGTCCGAAAGGAAGAAGGGAAGGAGAAACCTGACTTCAGATTTGCATTCCTGGACGGACGTGCAGTCCTCCTGGATTAAGACCAAACCCCGACACGATGAGGGGTCAAGGGCATCAAGGGGCCCTTTGGGGACTGAAGCTACACTGCCCTCAGACACGGCAGCAAGTTTTCCCCAAGCAGGGACAGTTCCCAGCATAGTCTCATGCCACACAATGGCACCTTAGTCAAGGACAGATGGCAAATACCACAACGGAGCTAAAACCTGTCCACTGAGGGGCATCACAGCTGGGGTAGCAATGCACAGCAGCTCACTCACTCGTGGGTCTGCGGCGCCCCCGGTGCAGACCTACCGCCCTGCCAGTACGGAAGTACCCCACGTGGGGTCGCGTTCAGCACCTAATGCTTGATAACAACGATAAACAACTGGCTTGCGTATTTACCATACTACACTTGGTTTTTTTAAGCTTTTTTATCATACGGTGCATGGGCTCGCCTGAGAGAGAGAGAAAAAAAAAAGAAAGCGAGAAATCGCCTGCCAGGGGGAGGGCCATGCCACCATCCCCTTTCCTTCATTCTTCTCTAGGGATCCTACCCATGCATTCCCACTCAACCAGTGTATTGTTCAAGCTGCTGGGTCTGGGATTCAAACCACAGCGTTGGCCATGTGAGATCCAGTGCCCTAACCACCATGTCATTATTTTAAGGTGCATTTCTTCTCAGTACTTAAAAAAAAGACATTTACTGTGTGGGCCAGTAGGTGACGTGGGTGGTTAAAACACTGGACTCCCTGCAGTCACAAAAGTTCATAGGAGATTATTTGCACATGCGATTACCACTCCAAATCAGGCACCACCTCCTTCGGGGCACGTGAGAAGGTCTATTTATTATTTCTTGAATTTATTTTTCAGCCAGTTATGTAAAATAAACTTATATACTCTTCTCCTTGATTATTGTCATTAAACTTTTAAATTCTAAACAAATTGTAAAGCGTCTATTTAGGAGTTAGGTTTGGATGTGCTACGGTATGAATATTAACAGAAAGTCTGTATGTTTCAAGCCCTTCTGTAAAATATAAAGAAAAGTGCTCTTAGCATCCTGTGTAAAACTGTATTGTTAAATATGAGACCAGTGGTTAGTGTAATGGCTATGTCACTGGACTCCCATGTCGTTGACCATGGTTTGAGTCCCAGACCCAGCGACTTAAAACTCACGCCAGGCCATGTGTGTGTGTGTGTGCCCAAGATCTGGAGAGAATAGAGGAGAAGGGATTGTGGCACGGCCATCCCTCCTGGGGGTGATTTCTTGCTCTCTCTCTATCTCTCTCCAGCAAGTGCACACGTCCTATAGCAAAAATCTCTCTCTAAGAAAAAAGGAGTCAGTTCTACAAACACTAACTTAAACAGACACAGACACCCACCCACCCCCAATTTACACACTAAGAATCTTCCAAAGTTTGCGTTGTGCTCATTTTTGGTTTCAGCAACTTAATTATTGATCTTAGAAAATACCAGAGCCTTGGACAAATAAACCCAAGCTAAATCTCTGGGAAATGAACTTACGGACAGGTTTCCCATCTCTGGGCAGGCTCCTTCCAGTAGGACCACGTTCTTTGCCAAATAAGTCCTGATTCCAGCTCGGAAGAGAGGAAGTTTTATAAACACAAGGGCAGCAGACGCACATGTGCTTCCTGGAATCTGACGGTTGGCCAGTGAGGGAAGGGCCTGTGCTGTTCCCAGACCTCTACTCAGTCGTTTCTGTGCATTCCCTGTCCACCTGACTCCAGTCCAGGTTCCAGGGGCCCCTCCTCTAAGCAGGCAGCAGGGGTCCTGACCCAAGCAGAGGCAGGCCCTCCCTGCTCTTTGCAGAAATGGAATGTCTGTGCCTCTCTCAGCCTGGATTGGGACTTTGCCCTGCCCCCTTCTTGGGGACAGCCTCCCACTGCCTGCTGTCATCACCCAACCTCACAGCCCCCAGACCTGCTTGCATGTAATGCTTCCTTCCAAGAGAGCGTCCTGGCTTTGTGCACATGCGCCGTTCATTTGCAGCTGCAATCAGCACACGATTCGGCTGCTGATCAAATAGCCCTCTTCCAGCCCTGCGAACAAGCAGATCAGATTCGAGGGGTCTTTACAAAGTTTGTGGAAAATGTGTCTTAGGAAAAAACTATGCATTGGTTTCCAACCTTTTTTTTTTTTTTTGCACCAAAATACACACATACTTAACTTCCATTTTTCATGACTTTGAAGTCCCCTTATATAGTCGTCCCTCAAGATCTGCTGGGGATGGGCTTCAGGGTACCCTGTAAAAATGGAGACTCTTAAGTTGCTTGTATAAAGTGGCGACGTACCAGGGCCAGCAGGTACTGTGGTGGTTAATCTCACGGGGCCGATTCTGCAGTTAGAGTTCTGGACCTGGGGGCTTGAAAAACACTCCAGGCCCATGTGCACGCATGTCCAAAATCCCAAGAGGAGCATGGAGGCGAAGAGCCTGAAGTGTGGCCATCCCCAGTAAGGCCACATTGCTCATTTCCTTTCTCTCTGTCTCTCTCCAGGAAGTGCATGTGCCTTATGGCAAAAAGAGAAAAAAAAAGGTGGAGTATTTGAGTATAACTTTCACACATCTTCTTATATACCTTAAGCATCTCTAGATTATGTAGAATGCCTAATACCGTGGGAGTGCTATGGAAAGAACTATTATACTATAGTTTTAAATTCTGCATTATTTTTTACCGTTACCATTTTTAAATTTTTTTGGAGAGGATTTTACTATAGGGTGCGTGCACTTGCCAGAAAGACAGAGACAGAGAGGCAGAAAGTGAGAAATCACCCCCCAGGGGGGATGGCCACGCCGCAATCCCTTCTCCATTCTCCTCTCGGGATCTTGGGCATGCACACACATGCGCCCGGCGTGAGTTTAAGCTATCAGATCCGGGACTCGAATCGTGTTCAACTACATGGGTGTCCAATAACGTAGTCATTATGCCATCCGCTGGTTCCACTGTTATAATTTTTAATTATTTTTCCCCCAAATAGTTTCAACCCGTAAATGACTGAAGCTGGGATGCAGAATCACAGATGCAGACGGTGGCCATATCCGTCTTATGAGAAAGGCCTGAGCCGCTGCACCCCCACAGCCCCCTGAAACTCTACCTTTTTGGAGCCAAAGTTCTAGATGTCACGCTCCCCCACCCCCAAAGATCCCAGACAGAGGTCCCTGCCGTGCCTCCGGCCTCAGCTGGCACGACAGCTGTGTTGCTCTCGTGGTCTTGCCCTAATTCTGGCTGGAGAAGGGAGCAGCTCGGTGGCCGTAGTCTGAGAGCTGCTGGCCCTGTCCTCTGAGGCAGCTGGGGCTGGGCTGAGGCCTCAAGCCCATAGCCACGGGCATGGTCAATAAGAGCTTCTTGCCCCACTGGTGGGTTTTGGCGAGAGAGCAGGTGATCGCAGCCTCTGCTGGGGCTTCATGAAGCCACCTGAACACCTCTCACCTGGAACCCATTCCTCTGCCTGGAACCCCTGTCAGAAACGCCGCACACACACACCCCTGCAGCCCAGTGAGCTACTGCACCATCCTTTGCCTCTTACTTTAAATGTCACCCCAGTGCTTAAAACAGTGCCCGGAGGACGGTAGGCTCGGGCTTACTGTGTGGTCTCTGTGTGTCCCTAGAAGAGGTCATTAAATGATTATTTGATCACTGACACCCTTTTAGTTTCACGTCCCTTTCTGAGCAGTTTCTCCTTGATGTCGTCACCAAGATGGCACCCGATGATCCTCCCCACTGGGTATTACAGCCCTGTGTGGTGCCCCCCCTACCCCTCCCACATGGGGCCAGCCCCGAGGCCAAAGACTATGGTAGTAGAAGGCCAGCAGATGGTATGGAGGTTAAGGCACTGGATCCCACATGGGTGACTGAGCAGTTCAAGTCCCTGACCTGGTGGCTTGAAAATCACAGGGAACATGTGTGCATGTGTGCCCAAAGTTCCAAGAGGAGAACGGAGGACGAGAGATTATGGTGTGGCCATCGCCCCTGTGGGAGGGAGGTGATTTCTCACTTTCCCTCCCTCTCTCTGTCTCTATCTGGCAAGCACACACATGTTGTAACACCAACAAAAAGCAACAACAACAAAAAAGAATTTGGTTATAGTGTTCAAAGGTCACTAAATATGAACGGTTATAGGAGACTGGCGGCTATGTCTCTTTAATTGCTTGCTCTGGGGAAAGCCAGCTGCCGTGTGATAAGGACACTCAGAAACTTACAGAGAGGCCCTGTGGTCAAGACTAGAGGCCTCCAGCCAGCAGCCATGTGCCAGTTTAGAAGCGAATCCTCCACTGAGTGCAGTCCCACTAGACAGCTTGACCATGCACCCGAGACACCCTGAGCCAGAACCACCCAGCTAAGCCACTCCCGGACTCAGCTAAGTTTGGGCATGACTTGTAACCCAGCAACAGATAATACACCCAGGGGTATTGTCTATTAAATTTCTTCATTTAGCAAATATTCATTGAGCAACTACTATTACAAAAGCGAAATCATATCTAGAAAATATTTGTTTTTTTCTTTTTAAATTTGCCTCTGGCATGTACTATTGCCAGAGAAAGACAGAGAGGCAAAAGAGAAGACTCTGCAGCTCCCCTAGGGCATGCTGCACCTCGATCCTTTCTCTTCGTGTCTCCCTCTTGGGATCTTGCACATGCATACACACATGCCTGGCATGCTTTTCAGTCTTCCAGGCCCGGGACTTGAACCACACAGTTAGGGATGTGGGATCCTGTTTCCTTAACCACCAGGCCACGGGCTGGCCCTGCACCTCAGACTTTTAAATGGAGAACAAGAGCTAAAAGACAGCATGGAGGCTAAAATCGGATTTTCGTCAAGTGTGTCGAATGTGTCCGGGAGATTTTTATGCCAGACTGGTCGCGGTCTTCCACCATTGTCCTATAAGGTCTGAATGTCTTTTCCGTGAGCGTGTGGGACTTTCATAGACAGGAAACCCATTGGGGGAATAAAGCCATCTGAATGTGCCCCCCAGGGAGGGTGCAAGACCACGTGTTCAGAATCAGCCTTGGCAGGCTCTGACACAGCCAGTTACCTCGGGGCTCTGCTGAATGCGGGCTCAGTCACTGTGTTGCCGGGGTGGGTGGGGGTAACGAGGGGGTTGAGATCCTGCCTTTTTTTTAGGCTTATGCTATAGGGTATGTGCACTTGCTGGCGAGAGACAGAGAGATGGAGAGAAGGAAGTGAAAAATCGCCCCCACCCCGAGGGGAGGACTTGGCTGCAATCCCTTCTCCATTCTCCTCCTGGGACTTTGGGCACACATGCACGCATGCAGCCAGTGGGATTTTCAAGCTGCCAGGTTTACCACTGGAACAGGACTTGACCACTCGGAGTCCAGCACCTCATCCACTACGCCACCTGCTGGCCTTGAGATCCTGCATTTCTGACAGCTCCCAGGGGGGCCCAGGCTACTGGTCCAAGGACTACCCTAGCGCTCTAGGGCCAAATCCTGACTTTGTCCTCAAGGGGTGGCCGAGCCTTGGGAGTTTGGTCTTCATTTCCTCTGTGTAGGTGAGCCTACAGTCGTTACAAGTCCTCCTTTGTCATTGAGCCCTTTCTGGGCTTTGAAATGGACCTGAAAAGTACATTTTGAAGTCACTAACTACATCTGCCTCTTCACAGGGGATGTAGGGGGCGTGCACCGCCGGCCTTCCCAGAGTGGGCCCTGACTGAGTCTGCTTTCTCAACTCTGTGGGTCTCTTTGCGTCCCTGCAGTCCCCCGTGCCTCCAGCTGATGGCAGCAGAGGACAAGAAGTTTCAGAGGGCAGCCTCCCACTGGCTGGCGGGACGTGGACACTTGTTTTGATGTCTTCCAAATCAGATACAAGATGAACGGTGCCGATTCCAATTTACATTTTTATTTGTTTAGGATTTAGGCTCTATCTTTCCCCCCCAAGAAGAACAGAAGCATTACGCTATGTGGGAGAATTCAGGATGAGAAATAGATCGGAAACCATGCAATGCACTTACCTGGCCCCTGAGCTGAGCCTCAGGTGCTGAATCTAGGGGTTCGCGGAGCTCGTGTTTAGAACATATGCTGCAGCCACACTCCGGGACTGCAGGTGGCTTCATGGGGACAGTGTGTCCTGGCTCTAGATGTTCAGCTGTGAGGGTCAGATAACAGCACAGTGTAAAATGTGACTGAAGCAATCCCTTGTGCGAAGGTTCCCAGTTCACATCCCAAACCTCCTTCCATACACTGAGTAGTGCTCGCCCACGATCCAGGCTGGCTGGACTGGGGGGGTGGATCGTGACAACCCCTGCTGCATAGTGGTTACGGTGCTAGACTCCTACATAACCGACCGTGGTTCAAATCCTGGGCCTGGAGGCTTGAAAATCACGTTGGGCATATGTGTGTGAGTGCCAAAGTCCCAGAAAGAGAATGGAGGAGAAGGGATTGTGATGTGGCCATCCCCTCCTAGGGGGTGTGATTTCCCACTTTCCGTCTCACTGTCTCTCTCTGTCTTTCTCCAGTGCCGCGTATGCCCTATGGCAAAAACTTAAAAAAAAGAAAAAAGACACTGTTGGAGGTTCTTTCTCTCTCTTATCTCATTCATGGAAAAAATAAATGAATAAACAAACAAACAAAAAATCCTTTTTTGCTATAGGGTACGTGTGCTCGCCAGACAGAGAGAGACAGAGAGACAGAAAGCGAGAAATCAACCCCCTAGGGGGGATGGCCACGCCGCAATCCCTTCTTCTCCACTCTCCTCTGGGGATCTTGGGCACGCACGCACACGCACCCGGCGTGAGTTTTAAGCCACTGGGTCCAGGACTCGAACTGCAGTCGACTATGTGGGAGTCCAGCGACATAGCCATTATGCTAACTGCTGGTCCCAAAAATCATTTCTAAGATTCCTTTCCTTCAAGGAGGTAAAACGTTTAGATCTAAGTGAGGAGAACTATGGGCCTCCAGGGGTCTATTTTGGTTGGGTCTGGAAAGGGGAAGCGGCCGGTCTTCAGCAGGCAGGCATTTCCCTCCCTGCTCTGGCTGCCTGGAGCTGCTTGCTGCAGGGGCCAGGGCCAGCGTGGGGTGCCCTCTGCTCTGCGGCCAGGAATGGAAAACCCTGAAAGGTGACCTGAGCTCGAGTCCTCCCAGGCCCGGGGCATCCAGTACAAGGACCTGATGGAACTGGAACCAAATCAGAGCTTACGAGGAGGGGGAGGCATGAGAGGAATGGTGGCCGTCATTCAGGGTGTGACCAGGGACTGAATCCCCTGGGAGGAGGTCCTGGCTCAGGCTGTCTCTGAGGGAACTGGTTGGAACAGATCATTGTCACTGAGTAGTTCAGAGGGATTGCTAAGAATTCTAGAAATTAAGGGCAAGTGGAGGTTAAGGCGGCCAGATTCCAAATGGCCAACTACCTGGTTCAAGTTAAAGACCCAGCAGTTTGGAAATCATGTCAGGCATGTGTGCGTGCGTGCGTGCCCAAAATCCCGAGAGGAGAACAGAGGAGAAGGGATTGCGGTGTGGCCATCCCCTCTGGGAGGTGATTTCCCACTTCCCTCTTCCTCTCTCTTTCTCTGGCAAGTACAAGTGCCCTATAACTAACTAACTTACATACATACATACATAAAATGAAATATTGAAATTAAACCCACTGGGGCCTTGCTCTTTGGCCCAGTGGTTAATGGCCAATAATGCAGTTTGAGTCCCAGACCTGGCAACTTTGGAAACACACTGTGTGTGTACGGGTGTGTGTGTGTGTGTGTGTGTGTGTGTGTATGCCTAAAATCCTGAAAGGAGGGAGAATTGGAAGAGAAAGAATGGCAGCGTGACCATCCCCCAAGGGGAGAGTTTTTTCACTTTCCCTTTTTCTTCTCTCTCCCTAGCAAGCTCACACACCTTCCAGCAAAAACGAAACAAAACATACCATCAGAAATAAACCCATCTGATTCTCACGGTAACTTCCTAGGAATCTAAAGGCTCTCCCAGGCTGTTTCGTGTGACTGAAACTCTGAGACATTAACTCAGAGTGTCTCGATGTTTTCCAGATAAAGGAGAGTTGAAATAAATGTTTCAAGTGTGAGTGGCAGCTGTGTGGGAAACTGATTTCATGACAGTCCATCTGGGATTTTCTAGGATAGCTCTGACCTCCGAGAGTCTGTCGCTGTCAGACTGCATGCCCCCGTTTGGGCATGGGAAATAGAGTAATCACAGATGTGGGCCGGGTTTATGTGTCAGAGATGGGGGGAAGGGCATTTCTTGCTATTTGAGAACCTTTGCTAGGGGGCATGGTGGCTAAGGTGCTGGATGTTCACATGGAGTCCCAGATCTGCCAGCTTGGCACATATGCGCGCGTGCCCAAAATCCCAGGAGGAGAATGGAGAAGGGATTGTGGCATGGCCGTCTACTCTGAGGGGATTTCTCACTTTCCCTTTCCCTTTCTCTCTCTCTCTCTGGTGAGTGTACCTGCCCTAGGGCCAAAATCTTTTAAAATAAAATAAAAATAAACGTAAAACAAAAGAACTTTTGATAGGGTTTACAAATGGCATGTTGTTGGTCTAGGATCCAGCAGAATTGCTTCTAAGGACAGGGTAATTGTTTAGAAATGATTAATACGTAGCACGTGTGTGCTTTGAGACATGACCCTCTGGACAGATCTGCAGAAGATGGGGTTCTAGGTTACCTAGAAGCTACCCTCTGCCCCAGGAAGTACATTCGACTGTGAGAGACTCAGGGAGCACTAGAGGATGATAGACTGGGAGAATCGGCAGTTTTGACTTCTTGGGTGCCCCCCACCCAGGGTTCCTGCGATGGTGGCTGGGGCACCTTGCCTGTCTTAGGAAGCTTGAAGGGGAGCTCACTGAGCCACATGTCCTCAACCACTTCTTGCTTAAACCCCAGCACGACTGCTTGTGTAGTGAACCCGGTCACCAGTTCTGGGGACACGTTCTCGCCTGGTTATAGACGTCGGTTTGCTACGTGGCTCGTCCAGGCCACTGAGTCATCGGTTTGGCAAGAGCTGATCTGAGCCAGGTCCGCTCTGTATTTCCACATATTGCATGACCCAGGAGGAACCAAAGCTCCTTGAAAACCTGCCCATCACACCTCTGCTGCCCTGGAGCTCGGCAAGTCAGGTACACCCAGCAGCTCTGTCAGCAGGGCTCGCAGCGGGGTGCAGGAAGGGAGGCTGTGTCTGGGCCGAGGCTAGGGACAGGAGGAGAGGGTCTGCTGTGGTCGAGACGGCTAGCAAGGAACTGCGCAGCAACGCAGAGGACATCCGGACCCTGTCTAGCCATCTCGTTTTACATTCCACGTAAGGCTGGCCTCAGAAGGCTGGAAGGCTCGAGGACCCATAGGTGACGGGCATTTGAGTAGATCTCTGGTCCCTTTTTAGCCTTCGCTAGGAGGATATTTATTCTGAGTCGAATCTGAATTCTGCATGAGAGTTTTGCCAAGAGGTGAAGACCTCCTTTGATCCCGTCTTCTTGTGTGAGATGGCCACAAATAGAGTAGGGTGTCCTTTAAGTTTTCACCTCTAAGTCTGACTTTGTTCTTTCTAGTCTCCATTTCCTGCCCCAATCTCCCAGGTCCCAGGTCTCCAGCTACATTTCATAGCCTTCTATTTATGTTTTGTTTTGTAGCTAAGAGGATGTAGGATACATTTCCCTCTAACGGAGGACTTTGGGGATGTCACATGGGGGCAGGAGCTATGCAGAAACAAAGAGATGGAACTGGGAAACTTGTGGTTTAATTCTAGCCTAGTCATGCACTGACATCAGCCCGACGGCGGTCACGGCCCTTCTCAGAATCTGTTTCTTCATCTTTAAAGGGACAGGGTTGGTCTAGCAGCCAACCCTGGGCTCTTTGGGCTCCAAATGACAACAAACCAATTCAAACTAGCTTGAGCCAAATGAGGGCTTCGTTAACTTTTGGTCGCCAAGGAAGCATGGAGTCGTCTATGGTAAGGTGGCTAGAAGGCAGGGAGGAGCAGAAGCAGGCCGCGGGAGGCCCTCAGGGGCTGTCCCTCCAAATGCTGCCTCATTCCCTCTCAGTGAGGTTTCTCTGTCTAGGACGGCCACCAGCAGCTCCAGGTTGCCCTCTAACAGCGTAACCACCTGAGCAATCCCGAGTCTGGACAGAAATAGAAAAATCTATGGGAGGGATCTGATTGGCCCAGACTGGGTCAGTGTTCCCCTTGGAGTGGGAGAACCGTGGCCAGCCAAGCAGAGACACACGGGGCAAGATGGCCGCCCCTAGACTCCCCGTCTCTGTGTGATTGGGGTGGGGCGGCAGTATGTGGAGACAACCCTCAGAGAAGCCAGGGGCCGGGTGGATGGCCGACATGGTTGCCGTGTGACACGTTCTGAACTTAGTTATCCGTGAAAGTCCTGCTGTGTCCTAACAACACTGTCTCCGTGCGCCTCCAATCAAAGTTCTTGACAGCCTTGGCATAGGTGAGCGTGAGACTAAAGCAATGCCGAATACATTACTGGTCATCTATTAGTTTTCTCCAATGGGCAGAATTAAAATACGACCCCACGGGAGGTCGTATTTTAACTCCTTTGCGTCTGGAGTCCCCCTCGAGTGCGCCAGAGGCATGCCTGCCCAGACCTGGGACTGGTTACACAGGAGGAGGATGTCCGTGTAAACACCCTGTCGGAGGGTCCTGTCTCTGTCTCTCTCACTCACAGTGCACACGTGCGTGCACAGCACACACACTTATGTCCCACAGACGTACACCTACATGACCAAGAAACTGTCATCTCTGAGGTTGAGGGCTTGTCCCTGCATCTCTGAGGTGAGGAGTCATACCTCAGCCTCAGGAACGTCGTCCTCGGACCAGGGGGGAGAGACCCACTGGACTCGGTACCGATCGCTGTGGTGAAGTGTCCGCGCACTGTGGACCTGCTCCCGAAGTCCTGCAGTTCATACAGACCGCAGTCTGTGGAAGGCCGTGGCTGTGCTGCTCGCTGGGCACGAGGAGCAGCAGTAGGAGCCCCGAATGCGAGCCAACGGTCTCGCGCCTGGAGGTGGGGAACTCATTTTTTAAAACCTTTTTATTGTGGGGCCGACAGGTGGTGTGGTGGCTAAGGACACTGGACTCCCTCATGGCTGACCACGGTTCGAGTCCTGGTCCTGGTGACTTCCTTTCTCACTTCCTCTCTCTCTGTCTCTCTCTCTCTCTGTCCCTTTCTGGTCAAATTAAAAATAAATACAATTGGGACCAGCAGTTAGCGTAATGGCTATGTCGCTGGGCTCCCACGTAGTCGACCGCGGTTCAAGTTCTGGACCTGGTGGCTTAAAACTCACACCGGGCATGTGTGCGTGCGTGCTCAAGATCCCAAGAGGAGAATGGAGTAGAATGGAGGTGACCATCCCCCCTGGGGGGTGTTGTCTCGCTTTCTATCTCTCTGTCTCTCTCTGTCTGTCTGGCGAGTGCACGCGCCCTATAGCAAAAACGTCTCCACAAAATAAATAAATAAATACAATTAAATAAAACAATTCTTAAAAAACAAACAAACAAACAAACAAAACCCTTTTCACTTCAAAATCCTTACAGATTGGGCTCTAGCAGATGGCGTAATAGTTCTATCTCTGGACTCCTATGTTGTTGACCATGGTTTGAGTTCCTAGACCTGGTGGCTTCAAACTTACATTGGGTGCAGGTACATGCATGCCCAGAATCCCTAGAGGAGAATGGAGGACAAGGGATGGTGTGTGGCCAACCCCCGGGGGGCTATCCCTGCTGGGGGGTGATTTCTTGCTTTCTGTCCCTTTGTCTCTCTCTCTCTCTCTCTGCCAAGCACACACGCCCTGCTGCAAAGAAAAAAAAACTGCAAAGAGATCTCAGGTCCCAGGTTCTCTTCGCCCATGTTCTGCCAAGGGCCAGGTCTGTGTAACGGCTAATGGTTACATCTCATACACAGTATCAAAGTTGGGTTGACGGCAGCTCTGCCGCTTGGTGGGTAAGGCTATGGGATCCCCCCCTGGCAAACTGCATAATTCTGGTCCCGAACCTGGCGACGTGAGAAACACTGGGTGCACATGTGTGTGTCCAAACCCCTGATGGGAGAGAGAGATGGAGGAGGAGGGGTTGCAGTGTGAATATTCCCCACAGGGCATGCTTCCCCTCTCCCTCTCTCTGTCTCAGGGGAGTGCACATGCCCGCTAGCTAAATAATAATAATGATTATAAATACAAAATTTTAAACATCAGGGAATTGGTGGTTAAGGCGCGGGATTCCCACATGGCTGACTGCAGTTCCTGCCCCATGCCTGGTGGCTTGAAAATCATGCCGGGGTGCATGTGTGAGCAAGCTCAGAACCCCAGAAAGAGAATGAAGGAGAAAGAATTGTGGCATAGCCATCCCCCAGGAGGTGATTTTTCATTTTCCCTCTATCTCTGTCTCTCTTTCTCTCCCTTGCCAGCAAGTGCACAGGCCCTATGGCAAGAACCTAAAAAAAAATCAATGAAAAATGGGGACCAGCAGTTGGCGTAATGGCTATGTCACTGGACTCCCACGTAGTCAACCGTGGTTCGCGTCCCGGACCCGGTAACTTAAACTCACACCGGCCGCGTGTGCGGGTGTGCCCAAGATCCCGAGAGGAGAATGGAGGAGAAGGGATTGCAGCGTGGCCATCCTCCCTGGGGGTGATTTCTCGCTTTCTGTCTCTGTCTTTCTGGTGAGTGCATACACTCTATAGCAAAAACCTCTACAAAAAAATAATGAAAAATAAAAAAGAAATTGGAACAGTGACATGGGTTCACTGTGTCAGTTTGTCACATATGTGTAACTGTGTAGCTACCACTGCAATTAAGGTACAGACTTTGCCCTCACTAAGATCTTCCTGTTACCACCCCTGGACAGTCACACCCACCCCCTCCCCACGTCAACCACTTGCTGTCTCCCCATCTCTCATGTTGAGGAGACTGTTTTAAACTCGACCTTTGAGCCTCCCAGCTGTGTGACTCTGGACCAGTCACTTCTCTTTTCTGGATGTTGACCTTCTCATCTGTAAGATTGAGCAACAGTATCATGCCTCTCAAGAAAAAAGGTTTTTAAAAAGAGGGCCAGCAGATGGTGTGGAGGTTAAGGCAGCTGGATCCCACATAGCCAACTTTGAGGTTTGAGTCCCGGATCTGGTATCTTGAAAATCACCCCAGGCAAGTGTGCATGTGGGCCCCAAATCCCAAGGAGAAGATGGAAGAGAAACGATTGTAGCGTGGCCACCCCTCCTGGGGAGGGAGGCGAGGTAGGGGTGATTTCATCCACAGGATGTAGGTCCTCAAATTCCACAGCAATCTGGAGTTGTACGGTGACCCCCCTAGGAAACACTGCGGTAAGTGGTGACGGCTGCCTTACTGGGAGTTCTCAGCCCCGCCCACCTTTTAGTAAGTTTTTTGTCTCTCTTTTTTCTTGGAGAGGTTTTTGCTATAGGGCGTGTCCGCTCGCCAGAAAGAGACAGAGAGACAGAAAGCGAGAAATCACCCCCCATGGGGGATGGCCATGCCGCAATCCCTTCTCCTCCGTTCTCCCCTCGGGATCTTGGGCACGCATGCACACGCGCCTGGCGTGAGTTTATGCCACCGGGTTCAGGACTCAAACTATGGTCAACTACATGGGAATCCAGTGACATAGCCATTATGCCAACTGCTGGTCCCTGTCTCTTTTTTAATAGCATATTTATTTATTTTATTTCGCCAGAGGGCATGTGCACTCACCACAGAGAGACGGAGTCAGAGGAGAGACCGGAGGCCCCCGACAGGCACAGTCGTGCCGTGGTCCCTTTCTCTCCATTCCTCTATCCCGTAGGATTTAGGGCACACACATGCGTGGTGTGTTTTTCAAACTGCTGGGGCTGGGATTCGAACTACAAAGCTGATCATGTGGGATCCGCTCTCCTAACCAGGAGGTCATGGGACTGCCCCATGTTTAGTTATTTATTTCCATAAGTGAGAGAGAGAAGGAGACAGACAGAGAGATAACACCCCAGCAGGGTCTCAATGACGTGATCTACACACTCCCAGCCTCCAGTCGTGGGCCATGGGCGCGTGCATGCCGGTGTATTTGGGGCTGGGGATCCCTGAACACAAGTCAAAACCTGTGTGGTCAACCTCTGTGCCATCGCCCAGCCCCACTGGCCCTCTGATAGGCTCAGGGGCGAGCTTTTCAGCACAGGATGGATGAGCAGCTTTTTCTGAATTTGTTCGGACAGTTAATGCTCCTCCCGCCCCTTAAGAAACTATCTTCTAGTGCTACTTTTTGGGGACCCTTTGAGATCCGCTGTTCCAGGTGATCTCTGAAGTCCCTTCCAGAGAAGAGCTCTAGGGGTATCCCTGTGAGGTGGGTCTCACTGTGCCCCCCAAAGCTTGCATCCACTTGGAATCTCCCAGTGTGACCTCACCTGGGATGAGGGTCTATGAGGATGTAGTTAACACATGGCTATTGGGATGAGCCGTGAATGCAAAGTCAGAGACAGAAAAGGAGAACACACACAGACATGGAGGAGGCTGGGGGAAGACAGAGTGTGGGGGACACCAAGGATTGGTGGCAGCCACCAGAGGCTAGGACGGGGCACAGAATGGGTTCTCCCTCAGGGCCTCCAGAAGGAACCAAGCTTACCGATACCTTGATGTCAGACTTCCGCTTTCCGGCCTCCAGAGAGAATAAATCCCTGTGCTTTTATTTTTTATTTTTTTGAGAGGTTTTTGCTATAGGGTGTGTGTGCTCATCAGAAAGGCAGAAACAGAGACGGAAAGTGAGAAAAAGCCCCCCAGAAGGGATGGCCACGCTGCAATCCTTTCTCCTCCATTCTCCTCTCGGGATCTTGGGCACGCACGCACACGCGCCAGGCATGAGTTTAAGTCACCAGGTCCGGGACTCGAACCGTGGTGGACTTCTTGGGAGTCCAGTGACATAGCCATTATGCTAACTGCTGGTCCCTTCAATCCCTGTGGTTTTGAGCTGCCCAGTTTGAGGTTACTCATCCCGGCAGCCCTAGAAAATGCCTATATCCTCTGCTGATAGTTCTGGAGACTGGAAGCAGTCTCTTAAATTTCTTGAGTGATAATGCCAGCAGGTGGCATAGTGTTAAGACTGGGCTCTCACATGGCTGACTGTGGTTCGAGTCCCAGGCCCAGCAGCTTGAAAATCACACTGGGCACATGGGCGTGTGTGCGCAAAATCTCAAGAGAATGGAGGAGAAGGGATGGTGGCATGGCCCGCCTTCCTGGGGAGTGATTTCTCACTTTCCCTGTCTGTCTCTCTCAGGTAAATGCATGTATCCTGTGGCAAAAATCTAAAAACAAACAAAACACCTTGGGTGTTCAAGTTCCTTTTTTCCTCAGGGCCTTGCGTACGCGGCTGCTCTGCCTAAAGTCCTCGCCTCCACACTTTCTGCACATCCGTGTCCTTCCCACTCTCCAGGACGTCTCCATGTCTGCTCCCGGGAGAGCGCCGGCCTGGCTGCCCTCCCCACAGCATGCCCCCGCCCTTCGCTAACGTCGCGGGCACTTCCGTCCCACGCTCAGCACGCGGTGGCATGTGTTTTCCATGAAGGCAGAAGCGGTGCGTGTTTTGGGTGTCATCTTTAACGAGTTCCTGGATTAGTGCCTGACTCAGGGAGGTGCTCACCGAGTACTGAGGAAAAGAAAACAAGGGTGTAAGGGAGAAAAGGAGGAAAAGAAAGGATGCAGCCAGTCCTTTTGGACTGCGAGCCTGGCGCCACGCCAATGGTGCCCAGGGGTGTTTGCAGGGGTAGCAAGAGATTCCTGTCCTGGCCGTTTCTCCTTTAGGACCTTTTGGGCTCTGCTATTGAAGTGCGTGACCGTGTGTGACCATGGTGACTACAAGTAGCAGGTCAGTCAACAGAGTGCTGCTTTGTTCTGGACTCCGGACAGAGCTCTAGGCAGGCCTCTGCCCCTGAGAAGCTTGAGTCTGGAGAGGGGAGACAGACCACACGCTTGGACACACACACGGGTGATTTCAGCTACTGGGTCAGGCTGTCAGGGAGGGCTTCCTTGAAGAGGGGACGGCTGAGCTAGAAACTGAATGTTGAAATGATGGCACCCAGCTGAAAACCTGGAGGAGAGGCTGGGGACAGAGAGGATGAAAAGCCATCGAAAGGCCTGAGCCAGGCTATGATTTTGGATGGTCAAGGCAGAGAAGGCTGTGGCTGGGATGCAGTAAGAAGGCGGCTGTGGAGGGCAGGGAGTTAGGGGAGGCAGGAGGAGAGGGTGTCAGAGGGGAAGGAAGGGCCACACCTAAGTCCTGCAGGCCAGTCAGAGGTTCGGAGTTTATTCCAAGTACCATGGGCACCAATGTGGGACTTGAAGCAAGGGAGTGATGCCTTTCATTTACGCTTTAGAAAGAGCTCCTGCGTGCAGTGCATAGGATGAACTGCAGGGGGCATGATGGAGACAAGAATGGAAGTTGGGGACCAGCGAGGAGGTCATTAGGAAAGCCTGGGCTAGAGGTGCCTGTGGCTTGGTCCAGGGCTGAAAGGGTATACTGGTTCCAAGTCCACGTGGGTCTGTTTGGAAGGCAGCACTGGCAGGATGAGGGCGTGAGAGAGAAATTCTTAGTTGTTTTGGTCTGAACAGCTGTGGATGGGGGTGTCATTCATTCATTCATTCATTCTTTTTAAAAATTGTTTTGCTATAGGGTGAGCATGCTCCCCAGAGACACAGAGGCAAAGAGAGAAATCACCCCTCAGGGGAGATGTCCACACTGCAGCTCCTTCCCCTCCATTCTCCTCTCTGGATTTTGGGCACCCACACACAGGCAAGCAGTGTGTTTTTCAAGCCTCCACGTCCAGGACTCGAACCATGCAGTTGGCTGTGTGAGATCCAGCTGCCTTAACCTCCATGTCACCTGCTGGCCTGTACCATTTATTTATGATGGGACATCTTGGATGGAACTAGATTTGGGAGTGGGAGGAAGGGGAAGTCAAAACCCACTTTGACTGGTAGATGCTCACTAGGTTTCCAAGAGGGGATGTTAAGTAGTTACATACAGAAGCTCCTCGACCTAACGGTGGGGTCACATCCTAATAAACCCATCATAAAGTAAAACAGATATTTAATACACCCAAGGTCATAGCTTAGCCTCCCTCAAACCTGCTCAGAACACTCACATCAGCCTATCAGCCTACAGTTGAGTGAAATCCTCTAACACAGCCTATTTTAAAATATTATTGTTATTATAAAGAATGTTCTTTTCAGTCTTTCATATAATTTTATCTCTTCCCTTCAACCATGATATTATGATATTCAAATTTTGTCTTAACTGGTGGGTCTGTACCACAGACTTACCCATCCTACTGATCGGCAAGGCAAACGCTGCTTCTTTTTTGTTTTTTGAGAGGTTTTTGCTATAGGGCGCATGCGCTCCCCAGAAAGACAGAGAGAGACAGAGAGACAGAAAGCGAGAAATCACCCCCCAGGGGGGATGGCCATGCCGCAATCCCTTCTCCTCCATTCTCCTCTCGGGGTCTTGGGCACGCGAGCACATGCGCCCGGCGTGAGTTTTAAGCCACCGGGTCTGGGACGCGAACCGTGGTCGACTATGTGGGAGTCCAGCGACATAGCCATTACGCTAACTGCTGGTCCCCCAGGGAGGGTTTCTTAAACATGGAGACAGGGAATATGAGAAACGGACATAGTGGGGCTAGCCGGTGGCATGGCGGCTAAGGCACTGGGCTCTCACATGGCCGATCACGGGTTGAGTCTTGAACCTGGTGGCTTGCTTTCTCTCTCTCTCTCTCTCTCTCTCTCTCAGCACGTGCCCTATAGCAAACTTAAAAATAACAACAACAATAATAAAATAAAAGAACTTTTTTTAAAAAAGAAAAGAAAAGGACCGTAGTGACCCGGCAGAAGGGGGAGAAGCTGCTGCAGGGCTGAGTACAGGAGGCAGGTCCTGGGAAAGTGGGAGGAGTGACTCTTGTTGTCGCCAGGAGCGAGGAATCAGATGAGGGTGCAGGCGCTGGGGCTGAAATGAGGTGGTCCTTGTGTGATTACATTTTTTTTCTTTTATTGCCAGAGGGTACATGTACTCCCCAGAGGAAGAGAAAGCAGCCCCCAATGGGGCGTTTTCCTCTGTTTCTCCATCCTGTCAAGATCTGGGGCATGCATATGTGCCTGGTATGATTTTAAAGCCACCAGGGCCAGGAATTGAACCATGGACAGCCACACGGGATCTGGCTCCTGAAGCACAGGACTTAACCCCTGTGCTGTGGGGCCAGCCCATAGTCATGTCTTCCTCCCTCGGAAGCATGTGGTGGTGTTATCAACAGAAACTGAGGTTGAAAGTGTGGGAAATTAGGTAAGATTGGAGAGTATGAATTAGTCACGTGCGGAATGAGGAAGTGAAGCAGCCCGGGCCTACCTTAGGAGAGAAGGGCCCACTTGAGATCTGCTGCTTTGATTTTGACATGAGTCCAATCAGCCAGGTGTGCTGGTTCTTGGGTAAAATTAGCTCCCACCAGAGTTTGGGTTTTCGCAGGAAGAGCGCAAGGGATGGGGAAAGGGGTGAAGGACACCGGGCAGGGATTGTGAGGACGATTCAGGACGAGGGCGATGGCACCATGAAGGGACAAAGGCCAATGGCTTGGAGGTCTCGGTGGCTTCAGAGAATCGCTGACATGGTGGTAATACACCACCTGGGCTGGAGGAGTGGGAGGTG
>NW_006204028.1:1755069-1765318 GCF_000334495.1 Tupaia belangeri chinensis | reverse complement strand
GTTCGAGGGTTGTCAGGCTAAGGTCAGGTCTGTCACTGGAGGCTGAGGCGGAGGCGGAGGCGGGCTGGAGGCAAGTCACTGGAGGTAAGGAGGTTCTCTGAATTCCCCTCTCCACTTTGGAGTCAGAGAGCTACGCCCTACCAGAGCGAGAGGTTAACCTCTTTATTATATAAATAGGGAAACTGAGGCTGGGGATGCTGGAGGCAGAAAGTCGAAGCTGGAGTTCCGAGTCTGGGGGAGGTGGTGGTGAGATTCTTGCTGCTGACTCCCTCTCTCCTCCCTCCCGCGCCCCACAGTGGAAGCAGGTCTCCTTTATCCCTGGAGCAGGTGCACTAAGGTCCTCCCCACTTAGTGTGCCTTCCCACACCCTGCAGCGTTTCCGGCACGCTCCAGTACCCTGGAGGGTCCCCTTCACGTAGAAGTTCACGTCCACAGCCAGCAGGCATACCTCCTTGATGTGACCCTGGCGGCACGCTTCCTTAGAGACACCTGGTGGCAGACGCCCACGCTCATGCTCTTACGCACTCACTTTAATCATTCAGTGATTCCATCTTTCAGTAACCCTTCATTGATTGTGAGCTGGTCAGCCAGCCACAAGGGCTGAATTTTCAGTCACTGTGAAAACGCTCCGCCACCAGCCAGGCCCCGTGCTTCTCGGGTCCGGTGTAACCCGGGTCCCTCATGAGTGCTGCGTAGGTGCGATGTGGGCTTCCAAGTGCCTCACGTCCCTGGCAGGTGACTAGACTTGCCCATGCCTGTCAGGTCTCTCCTCTGAGTCACATGCATGTCATATATGTGCCACATGTTTGAAGTCCTTCTAGCCTCTTCCTCATAGCAGGGCTGATAATGCTAATCGCCAGGAGCCAAAGTTCACAAGGTGAAGCGTCATAAACACCCGAAGCTGCCTGTATTCCCAGGGAACTGCTCTCCACCATGGACAACGCCCACGCACGCAACATGAACACTCCCTTACGACGGGCCAGCTCCAGTGCACTGTCCGATGCCAGCCATTGTTACCAGCGTGGCGACTGTGGTCTGACCCTAGATATTATCTACACAAAGAAAAAAGAGCTGCACACAGGAGGCATGTATGGCTGTGCTGTATTTACAAACTGAGGTCGCAGGCCACTGGTCTGCAATTTGCTTTTTCTCTGTAACAATAAACGGACATCGAGCCAGGTTGTTGCTACAGATCCACTTTTTTTTCTTCCTGTTAAGAATTGCTTTTTATTTATTATTATTTTTTCTTTTCGAGAGATTATTGCTGTTGGGCACATGTGCTCGCCACTAAGACTGAGAGACAGAAAGTGAGAAATCACCCCCCAGGGGATGGCAATGCCAACATCCCTTCTCCTCCATTCTCCTCTTGGGATCGTGGACATGCATGCATACATGCCCAATTTGAGTTTCCAACCTCCAGGTGCGGGACTCAAACTGTGGTCAGCCATGTGGGAGTCCAGCAATGTAACCATTACGCCATCTGTTGGTCCCAATTATTATGTTTTTAGTAATTATTTTATTTTTATTTATTCATTCATTTATTTTTTAATTTGACCAGAGAGAGACAGAGGTTGAGAGTGAGAGAGAGAGGAAGTAAGAAAGCAAGCCACCAGATTCAGGACTTGAACCCTGGTCACCCATGTAGGAGTGTCCAGCGTCTTAACCACCACGCCACCTGCTGGTCCCTGGTCCCGGTTATTTTAATATGCTATCAGGCACGTGTGCTCACCAGAGACAGGGAGAGAGGGAAAACGAGGAAGTAAGCTGCCAGGTCTAGGACTCGAACCATGATTAGCCATGTGGGAGTCCAGAGCCTCAATCACCATGCCACCTGCTGTCCCCTCCACTTTGATCTTTTTAAAGGCTACATAGCGTTCACAGTATGGATGTACTTTGCTTATTTAACAGCTACTGTTGGTGGACTCTTAAGATGTCTTGATTTACACACACACACACACACACACACACACACACGCCACTGCCCCAGCCCAGGCTACAGTGTTGTGACAGACATCCCTATGAGTGTTTTTATACGAGCTTTTCTGAATGCTGTGTCCTAGAAGTGGAATTACAAGGCCACCTGCAATTTTAATGGCTGCCCCATGCCAGGCACGGCGCCTCACACGTGGAGGACCTTTGGGAATATCTGAGGCACAAATGAATAGCACTGACGGCCCTCTAGGAAGGCCACATCATTTCCAGTCTCACCAGTGGCCAGGAGACCGATACGAGTGGTCCCAGCAATGCCGGACTTGAGAACGGTCACTCTCCTTCAGGCCACCCTGCTGCTGCTGGGAGGAGTAAAGGCCCCACGTCATCGCCAATGAGAGGACGGCAACGTCCAGGCAAAGGGGACCCTCCTCTTCCTCTTGCAGGTCTCCAAAGCCCATTGCTCAACATCCTCCCACCATGGCACCATGGGCAACCACTGGGCAATGTCCGCTCGGGACTTCCCTGTCTGGAGCTAACCACATCCACACAAGCACTGCGCTGTCCTTCTGCCACCCCCGCCCTGCCCCTGACACTGAGGAAACGCCCACTTAACAGTCGGACTCACTCTCCCACTGCCAAGTCTGGTACTGCATGGTTGGCACCAAACTCTTCTTCCCCAGGGCCCTGTCTCCACCAGGAACCCCCAAACCACGGCCTCTGCTCCTGCCATGTTTGGGGCTTCCTGTACATCTCCCCACTCCTGGCCCTGCCACCTGCCCGGTCCTGATGCCCCAAGGATTGGTATTATTGGGAGAGTCCTGGGGGAGGCACCCCCCACCAGCACAGCAGGCAGCAGGGCCAACGCCATGTCAAGGCCTTCCAGCGCTCTACTGGGCCCGCTGCCTGGAGAGAGCTGGCAGTGAGTGGCCCGGGGCGCAGTGCGAAGGCGAGGATCAGCGCGGAGGTGCCCAGTCCTGCCTGAGCCCCCCAAAACGGGCACTGGCTGGAGTCCCCCTCGCTCTGCAGCCCCTGTGGGGCTCCCTGCTCTGCCAAGGCCCCCATTGGGGTTCGTGCTCAGTGAGGCTCTCCCAGGAGCAATGGTGAATGCCTCCTTCCTTGCAGGGGTTAACTCCACCGGTGGGGCTGAGTAGCAGCACCCCGGAACCTAGGGACCTAGCAGGGCTGGAAGAGGAGAGCGGGAGGGGCCACCTCCTGTCACCTCCTGTCCTCTTGCAGGAGATCCCAGGGTGGATCAGCTCAAGGTCTCCCTCACAGAAGCCCAGCCCCACCCAGCCCCTCCCTCAACCTCCTCCCCGGCCTCCTCCTAGTACGTCATTTCCAGCCGGTCTGGTCCTCTGCTTCATGGACCCAGCCCCTCCCAGACCACTTCTCCCCAGCTCCTGGTGAGTCAGTCCGGGAGCTCAGCTCTGGGTCATGTCTCTTTTATCAAAAAGGGTGAGCAGGGGGGGCCAGAAAACAGTCACTCCCACCCCATTCGCAGGCTCTCATCACCCGAGTCCTTGAGGACCTGGAAATCCAAGCCTCTCCCCGCAGTGGCCAACGGTGAACTGTCCTCTTAGAATGGCTATCAGAATGGCTTCTGGAAGGCTCGTCAACGGCAGGACTGTGCCCAGCGATCTCCCCGCCCCCGCGCCCAGCAGCGCCTGGACTCCCCTCCCTGGACCCCTCCTCGCATAGCCAGAGGCAGACGCAGCCACAGTCAATCGGGTTTAGTGAGCACAGGAGCCTTGTGCAGGGGGCGGGGCACAGTGGGGTCCTGGCCACGCAGGCAGGACTGGAAGGTGGCTCAGAGATCATCTGGCCCAGTCTCCCACCAGGACAGAGCGTCCCCACATCTCAGAGCGGGCCGTCCAGTCGAGATGTGCATACCTCCAGGAGCGCTCCTCTGTCCAACACCTCCAACTTTTGGTATTTTCGTCTTGGCAACCCCTAACGTGAGTTGAGGGTGTGGGCAGATATTGTTGTTCCCATCCAGCCCTCCGGACAAGAGAGGCAGCTGTCATGGAACAAGGGTGGGAAAAGCAATAAGTTAAATCCAGGGTGGCCAAAGATGTGGCAAGGTGGGCGGGAGCGTTCCAGGAGTCCCAGAAGTCTCTGGCTTGATCCAGGCCTTGAAGAGGAGGCTGCTGACGGCAAGATGCCAGGCTGGAGGTGGCTCAGAAGGTCGGGTTGTCAATGCCCCTCCGTGCCCCAGTGTATTCTTCAGGCCTGAGGCTGTAGGGAGGTGGCGGCTCTGTAGGGGGCAGGCCCAGGGTGGGCTTCAGAATAATCTGTAGGGGGAACCAGCAGTTAGCGTAATGGCTATGTCGCTGGACTCCCATGTAGTCGACCGCAGTTCGCGTCCCGGCACAGCCACCACCCGCACATGCCGGCTGAGGCAGGATTACTAGGGAGGGGGTGACAGGCCGGCTACAGCTCCCCCAGGCCCAGAGGCCTGGCACACGGGAGCTTTCCCAGCGTCCCTGTGGCTCTAGCAGTCCGGATGATAAGAAGGTACAGCCGCCAAGGAGCAGAGTACAGAGTGGGGCAGAGATACCCACCTCGCTGTAGGGAGGTGGAGGCTCAAAAGTGGGTGCCATGACCCTCTCTGGGGGTGCCGTGGGGGCCACCCCCAGTGTATCCTTCAGGCCTGAGGCTGTAGGGAGGTGGCGGCTCTGTAGGGGGCAGGCCCAGGGTGGGCTTCAGAATAATCTGTAGGGGGAACCAGCAGTTAGCGTAATGGCTATGTCGCTGGACTCCCATGTAGTCGACCGCAGTTCGCGTCCCGGCACAGCCACCACCCGCACATGCCGGCTGAGGCAGGATTACTAGGGAGGGGGTGACAGGCCGGCTACAGCTCCCCCAGGCCCAGAGGCCTGGCACACGGGAGCTTTCCCAGCGTCCCTGTGGCTCTAGCAGTCCGGATGATAAGAAGGTACAGCCGCCAAGGAGCAGAGTACAGAGTGGGGCAGAGATACCCACCTCGCTGTAGGGAGGTGGAGGCTCAAAAGTGGGTGCCATGACCCTCTCTGGGGGTGCCGTGGGGGCCACCTCTGGGGGTGCCTGGTGCTCCATCATGAGATTCTGTTCCGGCTCTGTGCAGTTGCGACAGAAGCGCTTAGCCAGGCCGCAGATGCACAAGAGGGGTATGATGACCAGGAGGATGATGATGAAGATCCTGGGGTAGAGACCGTCAAAGTCACCTGAGTCCCCAGGCCGCCTGGCCACACTGCATACCCTTGGTCTACACCCAGCCCTCACAGGACACCCATCCTAGGTGGGTCAGGCCCTCCCGTGGACTGTGCCCTGAGTCTTACCTAAAGGGGCCGGAGAAGAACTCATTCTCCTGGCAGCAGCCTTCTCTACAGCATTTAAATCCTTTGGGGCAGGTGCTGGTTGGGGACAGACAGAGGCAAGGAGAACGTTGGCACCAAGGTAGAGGCACAAGGGTGCCAGCCTTCCCAGAACACACCCATCTGCTCAGGACACGAGTCGCCTGGCAGTGGGGTGCTCCGTCACCCTGAGCTCAGTGGGAGGAACATGGGCTGGGACCCGGGACCGTTCCAGGCTCATCTCACAACCGGCCTGTGCGCTGGTGCCAAGGTACGTTCCATGCTGGGTCTCACTCTCCCCTCGGAAGTGGGCAGATCGAACAGCCCGGGGAGGCCTGGCAGGTGCAGGCACTGAGGCTGTACTGCTTCAGCATCTCATCTGACTGCGAGGTGTAGAGAAGGAGGGCGTAGAGGAGGGCCAGGAGCTAACTGGGGGGAGTGAGCGCTGGCTGGCACCCACGGAGTGTGAGGCGGGCAGGGACGGGGCCTTCTGGGGCCTCCCTGCACTTCCCGCCCCAGCGTCTCCTCACCGTGCTCCGGGTTTCCTGGCATTTATATTTAGGCTCAACACGGACCGCTTGCCCACCTCCCATGCCCCAGAGCAGGGATACCTGGGAGTGCAGTGAGGAGGCTGGGGATGAGGATACCCCCCAACCTAAAACCAGAGCCCAAGCAGGAACTCCCCCTGGCTGGCTAGTGGAGGGGGGCAGGGGGTCGAACCTCTCTTTCTGGGTGTGGGGAGTAGGGCTGGCTTTTTGATTGGAGCAGGAGTAGGTGAGGACGATGGATGAGGTCCTGTCCACTCCCCACACACTCACACACGAGCGCACACACGCATGAGCACACACACATATGTACATGCGCATGGGCACACACAGCAGGAAGATGGTAGGGCGTGATCTGGCTATCTCCCCTCCCCCTCCCAGATCAGAAGTTACAACTGAAGTTGCAGACTTACAAGAAACCACAATTGGCTGCAGCCTGTGGAAGAAAAGAGGCCGAGGTCAGTGGTCATGAACTGGGGTACCAGGTGCCGCCCCGTCCCTCACGGCCAGCAGGCTCCCGATGCACTTGGCTTCTCCCCCAAGCCTCTCCCTCTCTTCTACCATATCCAGGTCAGGGATTGGAGGCTGGCTGACCCTCCTGGCCCTCGAGGGTTCCTGTGCTCCTTCCTCTCCTCGCCACACCCCCCACTTGGACCCCCCCCACAGGCTCATCCCTGGTTGTAAATACAGCCCTCTCTACCCCTTCCAGTGCACCTGATCCTCAACTCTCCTCATCCCCACCCCATGCTCCGTCACCCCTCCATCACTCTGGCACTGCAGCCACGAGGCCCCTTCCTACATGCGAATCTGATCACCTAATAAGCTCGCTGAAAACCCCAGAGAGCCGCAGCCCTCCTCCCGTTCACTCCCTCCCTCCATCCCTGCTGTTGCAAACACACTTGTGAACACTTCTCACCATCAACAGCAATGCAGTGTATCTCAGCCTTCCGTGCAAAACTTCCCCCAGGTGTCTACGGGCTGGCTAGCACCACCCTCCCCAGTTGCCTTATTTTAAATCACACCCATTCCCCCAAAGCATTCCGCTCCCCCTTGTGTGCTGGATTTTTCTTTAGGGCTCTTCTCAACAGCTGACATACTTTATCATTTACTTTGCTGGTAACTGCCCGTCTGCCTAGTAGAACGGAAACTCCAGCAGGGCGAGTGCTGGAAACACATCAAAATATTTGCAGCGTGAATGAATGAGCATTCATTGATTACTTGGTTTCATTTCATCCTGGCCATTCCCAGACTGCACTCCGCCCCAGCTTCCTGGGACAACCAACCAGGGCTCAAGAATAGGAAGTCAGCTTTGGCAAGACCACCATTACTTTTTTAAATCACTATTTACTTAAAACAATTAGAAAGTATTTCAATTGTTAATCATAGCCATAAAGATAATATCAATGACAGCCAATAATATTTGGGGTGATTCCCCATTTTCATGCTCAGTACCAAGCTGAGAACCTTTCCTTCACAAGCTTTGTCCTTTGGTGGGTACAGAGGGAGGAATAAACTTCTGCAGGTTGGCCCAGAGAGGGTGTGGAGTCTTCCAAATCAAGCAGCACACAGAGGCAATTATAGAACTGGAGACAAACTGCGGGGTCTGGATACTTGGTGTCTCCCCTTCTCATCTCAGATCCCACCTCTGTCCCTCCTCTCCCTCCTCCTGGACCCCAGGTGAAAAGTGAAGGATAATTAACAGTTTTAGTAAGTTAGTCTCATTCCTGTTTGGAAGAGGGAGGAGCTCTTCTACCAGATTCCACATCCCCCTGGCTCCCCATTTTAACCAAGGATTGGTCTTGTCTGGGGTGGTTCAGGGCCTGGGTGTCAGACTGATCTTGGGTGGCCTCAGCTCACTTACTTGTGACTTGGGGACATTAACTGTGCCCATCCCCTGGGGTTGCTGGGCGGAATCAACAAGAGGATGCTCAGCCTGTACTGGTAGAAACTGACCTCTGATGACAGAGAGCGAAGATCCGCTCAGCTCACCCGTTAACCTGGGCCTGGAGAGGAGCTCCCTCCAGCTGCTCTGAATGGTCAGTGCAATTGCGTTTACATGTTCTGTGCTGGGGACTAACCTGGGATTTCCCCGGGGTTATCATAAACAGAAGGAAGTTTAAAATGCGCATTCCCGACCCATCCCAGTGTGCGGGACAATCTCCCATCTCTTATAGTTTCTGTGGGAGGAACGGGAGGGTGAAGGCTACTCCAACTCTGCCTCGTCTCAGAATCACAGGTCTCAGAGCACCCCAGCCTTGGGCCTGCCAGCCAGGTCAGACTCTACCACAGACTAGAGTTCTACGCCCAATCTCAGAAGATATGAGGGAGCCTCCTCTCCCCTGGGGCATAAGCAGGAAAACACTGCCCCAGAGAAGGCTGCGACATCCCCAAGGTCACCCAGCACTGGAGGAACAGAGCTGGGGAGAGGGGCTGGCCCACAGCCCCAGACCACACAGGCTTGCTTTCTGACACAGACAACAAGGAGCTGGGCAAGCCCAGGCTAATATGGGGGTCAAAGTCCCCATTCCTGCAGAGGCACCAGGTGTCAGACAAGTGGTGGGGAGAGCGGGGATCCCACCGGGCATCCCTCCACAAAAGGCGAAGGAACCCAGGCTTTCCCAGGGCCTCCCTCCGCCGCCCCCTCCTCCTCCGCGAAGAGAAAGGAAGTTGCTAACTGCTGTGGTCAGGAGGAAACCTTGACAATGGGAGGTGGTGACCAGGCTCCAGAAGCAGGCCCCTGACCCACAGGGTAGGGCCGATCGGCTTAACAGACTTACTTCCCAAGCTCTCACCTGTTGGAGGCCGGCCAGCAGGCTGAGCAGCAAGGAGGGTGCGAGGCTGAGGACCCAGGAGTAGGACATCCTAGCACGGGGGCCACTGAGCTTCCGTGTGTAGGGGGAGGAGGGAAGAGGCGGAGCCGCGACCCCTCCCACTTCTTTCCACCTATGGGGCCTCGCCCGATGGGGGCGGAGCTAGTGCACCTGGGATGGGCCCAGACTAGGGGTAGCGAGAGGGAGAGGAGGCTAGGGCAGGGGAGACGGAGGGGAGGGAGAGAGGTCTTGGGTTTTGGAAATTGGAAAAGTGATGAACCGATTTTAAAAATCGTCGGGTCAGCTCAAGATTATTAAGTTAGGCTTTCCTAACACCCAGCTCCTGCACCCCGAAGTGCCCCAGAGTGCAGGGAGGAGTGCTGCGCCAGGCTGGGAATGGCTCAGGGAGTGTGGAAGGAGCCGGACCGTTGGCGGTCCTTTCTCATCTGCACTTCCGGGGCTGGCAGGGTGGGGGGCAGATTAAGGAAGAGGGGAGGCGAAGGCGCAGGAGTGGATTTGTGAAGGGCCTGCGTGTGTGTGTGTGTGTTTGTGTGTGTGTGTGTAGGGGAGTGTCACCCCATTGTGTTTGGCCAAGGAGAGAGGAAGGGAGCGGCAGGGCCGATTTCAAAGTGACCTGAGATTGCGGGTGTGGGGGAAGGCGGAGCAGGAGCTGGGCCCTGGTACGTTCGTGTCCCCTACTCAGGAGAGGTGTTGGTACATTTCCTCTCCTGGACTCCAGGGGAAATGGAGTCCCCCAAACCTCAGAGACCTGCCCTCGGGTCCGAAGCTGAGGTCGAGCGGCGGCCAGGCAAGCCGGAGCGCGGCGAGCAGGCCCATCCGGATTCCTGGAAGGACCCCTCTGGGCGAGCCGGCCCGGGAGCTGTCGGATTCCGACCTCGGGGCGACCGCGGGGCCGGCCCTGGAGCTAGCGGTGCGGACGGGGTCCAGCCGGCAGGTGGCAGCATCGCCCAGCGCGGGGTGCCCTGGGCGCCCAGAGGGGCGCAGGCTGGGCCTGACAGACATTTTTTTCCTGGCGGGTGGGCGCGGTGGGTGGTAGGTTAGGGTGAGCCAGGAAACGCATGGAGACTGGGCTGGAGGTGGGCAGGTGGAGGCCGGACCCCTGAGAGACGGTGGGTGGGGCGCTGCTCCCTGGCCTGGGGAAAGGAGAGGGTCGCCTTGAGATCTCAGTTCTTAGGTCCTTAGGTGCCTGCTGTGGGGGTCTTCCGGCTGTCTTTGCCATGAAAAAGGTCCCGACTCCGTATGAGAGCCCAGCGTCCCCCGTCTGGCTTCTTTCTGCTCCATCTCCCGCCTCTTTCTCTGTTTCTCATCTCTCCCTGTCACAGTCTCTGTCTTAGGTCTAAGCGCTCCCCATTTCTCCAATGTCCGTTTTCCTGGTCGTGTTCCCGGTCTCTGTCTCCCCAGAGTCTTTCAATTCCCCCGGTTTCCTCGTCTGTCTCCTGTCTCTGCTGGCCCCCCTGGGTCTGGTGGAGGGTCTGTTTTTCTCTGCCCCCTGTGTCCACGGCCCTGGTCTGCGGGTGGATCCTGCCCTCCCAACTCGGTTCCCACTCCCTGTAGCTCTCCCTGGTTTCTGGCTTCCTCTCGCCCCCTGTCTGTTTCTCACGATCTCCGG
>NW_006204028.1:1749354-1755038 GCF_000334495.1 Tupaia belangeri chinensis | reverse complement strand
CTGTTCGGCTCTTAAGAGCTGTTTCGCAGTCTCGCTGGGAGAATCCCCTCTAGTGGCAGCTCCCGGAGAGTCTGAGCTGAGTGCTTTGGCAGCTGGGACCGGCTCCGCTTCCCTCCTCCCCTGCAGTTGGAAGTGGACCCAGACTGCTGCCTGCCCCCGGCCCCCCTCCAGTGAGTGCTGGACGCTTCTCCCGGCAGCACCCACTCCTCTCCCTCTTTAGGGAAGTCATTGCTAACTGGGGCTTCCAGGGCCCTGCTGCCCCTGACCAAGGCCTGGGGTATCTATCTCCACCCCCACCCACCCAGGCCTGGAGCCCAAGGAGCTATGGCCCTGAAGGAAGAGGAAGATGCGCTTACCAGAGGAGGGGGCCTGGGTGTGAGGTGAGCTTGCCGGGCAGACATGGGAGGCTAAAGTGCAGGGGTGAAGTGACTAGGGGTAGGTGCTCTGCCCCTCTGGGTCTGTGACACCCACCTGACCCAGATCTGGGGTTATCAAGTAAAAGACAATTAAATTTGGGTTTCACATAAGCGAGGAGGAGTTTTCTTTTAGTGTACGTGTCCTAAGCAACTGTTGAGTCGTTTATTTGTTATTTACCCAAAATTCAAATGGAACCAAGTGTCCTGTATTTTTAGGTTAAATCTGGAAGCCCTGACCAGGTTCCTAAAATGTCCCTGGGCCAGATGTTGAACACAGCAACCGCACCTGCTGCCTGCACTCACCAGGCAGAGTCCAAAGGGCCCCTGGAACCTGCCTCTGGGCCCCGGTTTCTCCCGTAACATGAAATTGCTCTTCTGTGTTCCTTCCTGCAGATGGGATGAGGCCAGGAGCCAGGAGGGAGGTGGTCCTGGCCCAGGCCAAGAGCACGGGGCCCTGTTGTCAGCATCCATCATGGCTCGGCCTGCAGTTTTCTGGAGTTAAGGTCAGGTGGGGGTGGGGCGCCATGGGCCCCAGACAGCACAGAGGAGGCTGTTGTCTAGAAGGGAGGGGGGTCCTGCAGGGGGTAGTCTCTTCTCTTCAGTACAAGGGAGGGAAGCATGAGCGTGCATGCATGTCTGTGCCCAGACATGCCGGGACATGAGGACGGGGGACCTCGAGCTCATGCAGCCAGCGGTCCCTCTGGATTCCACAGCACATTCCAGCTGGGGCTTCCCAAGTGCAGGGAAGTCGCCTGTCTTCCTCTGAACTGGCTGCGTCCCGGCCCACGCACCGAAGAAGGAGCCGATTGTGCCTGGTCTTCCCAGGGCAGCTGGGGGACCTCTGAGGTCAGCTGGCTCACTCATTCCCTTTTCAGAAAAGGCAACCAGAGCCCAGAGGGGCGGGAAGGCCACATCACCAGGGGGACTAGGGGCTGAGTCAGACCAGAACCACGCAGGTCCGAGACCCCACGCCCCGTGCGGCAGCACCGCCTGGGCTCCCGCAACCGCTGCCCAGGCGGAGGAACGCCTCGCTGGGGTGGGTTAGGACGCCTGGCCCAGCCTGGCCCAAGCCCAGCCCAGGGGGCCGGGTCCTGGGTGAGGGAAAGGGCCAGGCCGAGTGCTGTTCCGCTAAGCACCGTGCCCTCCCGCTCCCGCACTGGCTCTGCGCTGAGAGGCCGCTGGTGCAGATGGCTGCCGGCGCTGGGCTCCCTCTCAAAGCCCGCTGAGCACTCTGCCCTGGCCAGGCGCTGCCTGTAGGGCGGCCTTGTGCCTTGTTGGTTAGCTGCCACTTCCCGTGGTGTGCTGTGACCTTAGACAAGAAACGACCTCTCTGCGCCTCTCTCGACTCCTGTGTGAAAGGAGCGGGAGGAGTTGGAGAGCAGAACCTGCCGTCCAGGGGCCACTGTGAGGAAGAAGTACGGAGGCCGCTCAGTGCCCGGCGACAGTAATGGCAAATACATGCCAGCCGTTTTCCCTCCGGCAGACAGAGGGGCCAACGGGGCCTTCCCTCCGTTTCACACAGGGGCAACGCCGGGTGCTGAGGAACCAAGGGGCTTGCTTCCCCGTAAACGCGGCTTTGACACCCACCCCCCCACACTTCCCCAGCATGCCCCGCTCACTTGCCCCCTCTGCTGGCCATGGGTGCCCTGGGCCCCACCTAAGGCCACGTCAGAGAGGGAGGGGCTCATGACCGACCTCAGAAGGTGGCCTGGTACTGGCCCCTTCTGGGACTGGACACTCCAGCACTCCCCACTACCCCAGTCTGCCCCCCTCTTTCTAGTCCAACTGGGGCTGCCTGTGTCCCCCTGCCCCAGGGGTTAAGAGCTCGCAGAGACTGGAGACTGCCTGTCACAGCTGTCCCCTCCCCTGACCCCCGTGCTGTAGTCTCCTTGTAGCCTGACTCGACAGGACAGTGTCACAGCCTGAATTCCCATCGCCTGGTTAGGTCACTCTCTAGCTCTCTAACCTTCAGAGGCTCTCCACTTCCGCCTGAATCATCCCATGGCAGGGAGACTTTCAGGGCCCTCTGTAACTGCCCCCACCTGCCCCTCCTGTGTGCTCTCTTAGTCTTCCCTGTGTTCTTCAGCCCTTCACCCTGCCCTCTGCCTCTTTCCTGGCCTCTGCCTGAGCTGCCTTCTCACACTTTCCCCCAAACCCCTCCTTGAACCCAATAAATTCTTACCTATCCTTCAAGGTCAACCCAAATACCACCTCCTCCAGAAAGCCTTCCTGGACTTGGATCTCCTTGCAACAAGTGATTGTCCCCTCCCTGCTCACCCCCATGCAGGCCTCTTTCCTGGGCCTCTCTGAGAGCCCTGGGCCATTCTCCCTTGAAGATGTGTGGACGTGTCCAACTCCTCACAGGAGTAGGCTGTAGGGGCTGGGCGGCTCTGAATCAGCTTGCCTTTCCCCATGGCGCTTTGTTCCAAGTAAACACTGGCCCTGTTGTGGCTGAACCCAAGCTGGTTAGAGGCCTCCCTGGGTCAGGGGCCAGACTTCTAAAAGGGGACAGGGAATTAATTTCCAAAGTCTTTGGTGAGAGGCTTGCAGATGGGGGGTGGGATTCAGACTGGACTTCTCCTTACTGGCTGTGTGGTTCTAGGGATCCACCACTTCTGCTTCTCCTCAAAAGTCTCTCACCTCCTATATGAGTAAGTAGCTCCCCAGGGATGGAGCGGCTTCTAAGAGGGTGCCGTGAGGGCAGGGGCCTGCTGCCACCTTCCGGATGGAGTGCCCGCAGGTCGCCAACAGGACGTCTGGATTTTCTTCCCAGCATTTCTTTGGAACTTGAAGCCCACCAGCCCTCATTCTTGGCTGAGGGAGATGACTTTTGGAGTTGACCTCAAGTTCGAGAGGCGGGCTTGTGGGCCAGGAGAGCCAGGGAGGCGGGAGGTAGCACCTGCCAATTAAGGGTGCAGAGAGCTTATTATCCTAAGGAGCAGTTGAAGGACCGACTCGTGCTCACCTTCCTCAAGGCTTAGCAGAGACAAAAACGGCATTTGGGAGCCATTATTCTTCCAAAGTGTAGGTTTCCAGGGCACAGGCCAGGAGTGGAAAGAGAAACACCTCGAAAAGGTGGGGTGGGGAAAATCAAAGGCAGGAGAGTGGGGACACAGCTGCGCCCACGAGCACTGGCCGACTGGGCAGCAGACAGGACAGATCCACGGAGACTCAGCCGGAGAGGCTGGGCTCAGAGGAGGTTAGAGTCTTGAGGGCCCCGGCCCCAGTCTTCTCCTCTGGGGCCCCTTGTCCCCACCTCCCCCTGCAGCCCGACTCTCACCTAACCCTCACTGTTTACCCTCTGAGATGTCCCTGTAGCCAGAGGAAAGAAAGGAATTTGGGATCCCGGGACCCCCACTTTGTAGGGCTGCTCTTGCTCCCATGGAAAGAGGACTGGACTGCTCCATGTGGCTCCTGTCTCAGATCCAAACACTGCGGGGCACTGTGGTTAGACAGGACTGCTCAGTCCTAAAGAATCTCCACAGAAGCCGGAGTCTCAGCAGCCCGTGGAAAGTGGAGCCCCTTGCAGGCTGAGCACATGGGAGGGAGGGCCTCAAAGTGGTCTGGGGGCTCTGACTGTGGTGCAGCGGCCAGCCTGGGGTGCAGGCACTCCCTGGGAACATCCCCGAAGTTGGCGTTGGCGGGCAGAGGATGAGCACGGGGTGGGGAAACCAGGCCCGGAGCACACATTCTTCTGTAATCGCAGTTCCTCTGGGCAGCCACATCATCTGGCTCCCAGCTGAGGACAGACTTGGCCCAGCTGTGTGCATGCACGCATATGCGGGTGCGTGCATGTGTGTACATATATGTGCATGTGTGTGTGTGTATGCACACCGGCCAGCCTCATGTGCTGACATGGCAGCCCCCACTCCTCTCAACCCACTGCCTGACTTCTGATCTTCAGGCCAGCCTTTAGGGGCTGGCTGCGGGACCCCCTCGCCCTGGAGGCCCTGTTAGCACCTCCTCCCTCCCTTGTTAGCGCCTCACAGCCCCTCTTCCTCCTCCGGCCCCTGCTGTCCCCCAGAGAGGCCCCGTGGCTGGCAGCCCAGTTCTCGCCTTCTGATTCCGCTTTGGCTTCTATTTTTCGAAGTTTGGTTCTCGTCCCAACCTAAGCCCCCTGCCCTGTCCGTTTCACCCTTGCCCACGTGGAGAGGTCCTTTGCAACCGTGAAGGTGGGGAGGGGGGAGAAGTCAGTTGCCCCCAATATGGCATGCAGTCCTCCTCCAGGCTGGGGCCCAATTTGAACCCCCTCCACCAGCCGTCCTGGCCTAGAGCTGGGCAGAGGTCTGGGCAAGGGGGGCAAGTTGGGAGGGCCCCATCCCGGGGGTTAAAGTTAAGACCTGGTGCCAGCTCTGCCACCCTCGCAAGTCACCACCATCTCTGCAGCACTGAGGGGGTGGGGGCTCTGGATAGAAACGCCTGCTTCTGCCCACCCCCTGGGGCTGCTGTGCCCGCCTGAGCCTGGGCGGCCTGTGGGACAGGGTGGTCTTCCACTCGCAGCCAGGCTGTCAGGCCGCCAGGCTTGCAGGTTTCCTCTAGCGAAGGGCCCCTTCCCTGCCGGCTTTGATGTGTCTACGAGGTTAGTGGAGGATGTTTGGCTTTAGGGCCAGGTGCCAGGATAAACTCCCTCTGCCTGCTGGGCCAAACCGCTGCCTCCTCACCTCCTGGCTTGTCGCCGCCCCCAGCCCAGGCCTGGCCTCCTCCAAGGCCAACGCTCCCTGCCTGCCCGCCCATCGCAGTGGCACCGGGTGCCGGCTCTTACTGCTCCCGGGGAGAGGCCCACTGTCCGATGGATGTCCTGGCACCCAGGCTGGCACTGGACACCTACCTGCTGGGTGACCAGGGGCCTGCTCCAGGTGTGGGGTGAGGGGCTGGACCCCAGCTGTGTGTAGGCGTGGTGTGAAATGAGTATGGGGGGAGGGGTGTCTACGTGGAGCTCCGTGCACAGGCTTCAGCTCTTCCAGATGTGCAGAGGCTCCAGATGTGGGGATGACTCAGCCTGGAATGGGGAGGGGTGGGCGGCCCACAGAGGGGTGTTGAGCAGGGGATGTGAGGCGCTGAGCAACTACCAGCAGCTACTCCTGGTCCTCCCCAGGTCCCCCAGACCCAGCTATTAGAGCGGGGGTGGGGTGGGGACAACAGGCAGAGGGCAGGGAGAAGCAGGACTGAAATGTTGGGCCCAGTGGGGCCACTTTGGGGTGCAGCCCTGGAGTAGGGTGTCTGGGTACAGACTCTGTGTGTGTGAGTGTGTGTGGCTACACTCCTGGG